>NW_027498809.1:0-110704 GCF_021521415.1 Bidens hawaiensis | reverse complement strand
GGTGTTTTTATAAAAAAAAACCCGTTTAGATATTTTCTTCAAGCACACCAAATGAGTGCAACATGAGCCTCTATTATAGGCGGTCTGGAGTGAGAGGCACGCCCCGTGTCCAGTGTCCAATCGCATTAAATGCTGTCAGATCTTACATGATGAATCACCATGGGGGCGTGCTTCCTGAGGCACGGCCCCGTGCTTTTTAATGACATGTGCTAATTCTTTTAGTCTTATCAGAAAGGTGACCACTGCCCCGTGGTTGATTTAGCACAACCCCGTGCTTTTGTGTCCAGTATTTGTCTTTTCTTGTAGAGTTTTGTCTTTTATTGTGTTCAGAAGCATGGGAGCATGGTTCTTGGAGCACGGGGGCGTGGTTGAGGGTTTTCTTGAGTTTTCTTTCGTTTTTCTTCGTCTTTTCATTTGTTTCTTTGATTAAGGCTTCAGTTTACCTGAAATTGCATTTTAATGTGATAAGTAGCCTTCTGAGCTAGATTATTTGATAGAAGTTGCAGTTTTTAGAGATTATTTGACGCTAAAAAGATATATAATTTTATGTACATCAACAAATGAACTGATCTTGATTGAATAACATTGGTGCCGGTGTCGATATTATCGATATTTGTTTTTGTTGTTTTTTATCGACGCAAACCATGTGTTGACATGTTCTGAGCATATCACGACTCTGTCTTTTATGTAGGGAAGAGCTCATTACAGTAAAGGTACTGATCCCAAGAAAAGCTAGATCTAGATTCAAACAGCTCATTCGGCATCACGAGGCTGCGGTGTCGGGTTCTAAAACGTTGGGTCAGCTGAGATTTATGATTTCTTACCTTCGGTTGGTCTTGGATCGTTGAATGGGATGGTGTAGAGAGTGTTTAGCTTAAGTGTGTGTTTTTGATGGTGTAGGCTAAGGTGTGGAAATGATGGAGATGGAAAGGATTAGGGTTTTAAGGGTATGTATACTCCCTAATCCCATATACTTTAGGCATATCTTCATCTTAAGTCCATAATTAATTCCATTTATTTTAGCTCATTATCCTTATCTTTATTATTATATTATTATTATTATTCTATTAACTCAAATTTATTCTTCCGGCGTGATTAAAATTTAATATTACTCAAAGAAATCTCGAGATGTTACAAAGCCAGAAGAAGACAATTGACCAAAGAAGAACTACTGTAACATCTCGAATTTTTCGAATTTGAATTCATATATGTTTAACCTGATTCTAGATTTTATTTGCATATTTACTTATCATTAAAACGTACATTTAGTTAATAATTATTGATGGTAAATTCATTTTATACTAATACGTCCTCTAAACATATCAAACAATCTTTAAAATCGCTTAAAACAGCTAAAAATCGCTTTTATGGAAGTGCATGGACTAATATTACCAAATATTTCATATATTCAACAAAATTAACGAAACTTAAGCTCCAAGGTTTCAACTAAACCGCTAAAAACCGCTTTGGCCCGTCTAGGGTATTTTAGTAAAAACCTTTTACTTGTCAAAGTTTCTACCTTTTGGTTTGAACTAGTGTTCGGGCCAGAAGACTTTTTTGTTTGTCTTGAACTTTTGAGTGTACTGTTCATAACCTGCCATCCAACTTGAAGTTTGGATACAGTTTAGCTCGTTTATATCGTTAAAATATCAAAACTTAAGTTTTATACCTCCGTAGGATATGATTCCAGCGACTATGTTCTTGTTTTTATTTCTAGTTTACTGTCTCAAAGTTATAGGTCAGTTTGTGTCGGATCAATCAGCTCTCTTAAGGCTCGGGACTCGTTTAATATCTTTATTTTATCGTTTAACTTGCCTAATTATCAATGTGAGTAATCACTCCCATATTTTTACAGCTTTTAAACCTTTTGGGGATCTTATGCGTACCTTACAATACTTTTATGTGTCTTAATACATCACTTAAAAATCTCAAATATTGCGTTGTTGATCAACTCAATGTTTATATACTAGTTGCGTACTTGCTCGTTTGTTTACTTATCACATTCGTAGAGGCCCATCATAATCACATTAAAGTATGATCATACGCCGTCTTAGTAGCCAGAGCCCGATTCGCTAGCCATGGCCAACCGACACACTTATTTGTATTTGTTTTTTCATGGTAGTCAAAGCCCGATTTGCTAGGAAATGGTCAACTGACACTAATTACTTGCTTATCATTTAATTGTTGATACTCATGATATTGATTTGCATATTTCTTAAATATTATATTATTAGTGTCAAAAATCTGGTGATTACTTACCCAACATGTGTTGTCGACAAACCTTTTTTTACGCATGTTGTGAGAGGTTTATCTTGGATGGTCAAAGTGAATGAAGAACTTAGTTTATTTGACTTTTTGGTTATTACAATATACAAGAGTATTTAATTTAGTTTCTTATTTGTAATTTATTTTGAATACTTTGTACTTGATTTGAATTTAATAAAATAATTATATATGGTCACTAATATTGTTATGTTAATGTCTTGTGAGTTGTGAGCAATCAGTTCGCGCTCCGGCATTTTCGCCTTAGGTTGGGGTGTGACAGATTCGTAGAGCCAAAGACTATAAGATAAGGCATTAGAAATTTCCTAGTAGCATGCTTAGGACCCTATACGTTCTTATGTGTGGCCTCATATGTTTATATATATGGTTTACAGCTTATGTATTATTTTATTATTTAATCATGTACACTGATGTGTAAAAAGTAATCAAATAATTTTTAACTAAAATTATACTAATCTAGACATTAACTAATACTCTAGTACAGCTAAGTAAGTCCGGATATCGAACCCACGAGACTCTATAAATTACGAAACTAGCAAATAAGACTCAACTACAAGACACGACTATTTATTAATAATATTTGAGGGGGAATTATTATTCAATTAATTAAAACCCTAAATAATAATTAAATATTAATTAAAACTTACTAATGATTAACTAATAATTACTTAATTATTAAACTAATAAAAACTCTAACCCTAATTAATATAATAATAATAAAACATAATCATAACCTTAAACTAATTAATTAATTAATAAACCTTAACCCTAATTAATTTTAAACTAATAAACAATTAAACACTTAGATTAATTCGGATGATAAAGATAACTACATAGGCTAGAATCCCCAAAGTTACGGTTATTAATTAAATGGAAAACCCAAGTTATGAAACTAGGATCATGAAACAGACCCTTGATAGAAAACCCGAACAGGACCCTTGAACTTCAAGAAAACGTCGATGGATTTCTAACAAGTTTTAAGAATCACCGGTTTTATGAATTAAACTTCCTTACGGTTATTTAATAACTTATGTCTAAGTATCTTTATGACGAAAGCCTACCTTACAACGCAGAATTCAAAGATAGCAAAGCAGACTCAATTAACTTAATAGACTAAGCTGACAATCAAACCTAGACGAACTCCTTACGAAGAACTAAATCTAGTAATCCCGACAAGCAAAGATCTATCAATAGCCTATCACCTTACAGCTTTCTAGGCTAGTAGCTCACTTTTATCTGTTTAATTGATTTTATTGTTTCTATGATTTTAATCGATATCAATCACAAACTAGTCAAGAACACACAGTAAATGACCTAACAAAACCCTATCCTATGAAACAATCAACAAGGGTAATGTGAAACAATAAATCCAAGTAAACAAAATCAAGCAATCATACGCATTAATTAAATCAAACTCAACAGTTTACTTAGAACATAAAATCCATAACGAAACGAAATCCAAACAAAATCAAACCGAACTAAGGTTCATCATGACCTAGGTAGTTTATGAAATTTAGCCTAGCATCATATAGTCTAAATCAAACAAAACAAGTAATACTGAAAACATGGTGAGAATCTAATAAACGGAAGATTAAAGGCAATAAAGCGCGTAATCTCCAAACGTGAACGTATAAGTCTTCACCGGCTGTCCTCTTGCCTTCAAAATCGCCACGAAACTTGAAAGATAGCTCCAAGAACTCTCAAATTCGTCTAGTGGCTTCAGGTTATATTCAGGTTTAAGTTAAAGATGTTTAAATAACCAAAACAAGGCCCAACTTGAAGAAAAAACGAAATAAAATCCACCAGCAGCTTCCATAGGCATCGCGCGACGGGATATAGGGGTACCTTCCGCGCGGCGCGGCGTGTTCCACCAAGGGGGACGGTCAGACCTGCCCGGTCTGACCGGTTCTCTATTCTGGCTCCTTCCTGACGCGTTCTGGATCTCCGTTTTGGCTCTTTTTAACTCGTTTTTCGCCCTTTTTTTATCACGATCAAATCCCGGAACCTACGAAACATAAAAACGTTAGTAATATACAAATCTCGACTAAAAACAAACAAAAACTATTAAAATACTAATTAAAATATTCACGGGAAACATAAACATTTAACATTATATCAAATATCCCCACACTTATTCTTTTTTCGTCCCTGAAAAAGTTTGATGCAGTTGGATCAGAATCGGAAAGTACAGTCTTACAAACATATAGGTTAATTTTTAAAGCTCAGAAAAATGCAAAAACCACGATCACCGATATTGTTGTCTACTTAAACCCATGCCTTAATATTTACCGGGACAAATAAGATCTGACAATAATAGTACTCAGTGGTTTACACAATTAAGACCCGCTTATTTTCAGCTTTTAACGGACCAGACCACCCCAAATTGACTTAAACCTCAAAATCAGCAGAATTAAAACTTTTGCCGCTCTCTTTTTTTTCATGAATAGTTAAGACGATCAAGGGTATTGTTTATCCACCTAAGCTTAAGGATCAAAGTCTACCAAGCAGCCATTAGATACGATTAAGGTTCAATTAATTAATAGCTAGTGTTCCCCACAACATGACACCCCCGTTATCAAGCAATACCCCGAACCCATCACCATAGGTGAGTATTCAAAATTTCGTCTGTAGGGCTTACATGTAGCGTGTCCGTTGTGGTCCATTTCTTAGTGGTAATGAGACGCGAGCAAGGGGACCCCACATGGCTAACAGCGTGGATGATCAAGTCTATAGTGAATTTGTACTTTTGTACTTTTGTGATCATGTTTATAGACTTATAAGGGTTTGCTCTTTTTGGCTTAATTTTAAATATCCACAACCCCACTTAGGAATTATAAATACCCAGATGAATAGATTGCATACAGACCCATGGTCTCCGGACCTGAAGCATCCCATAATACAAGATTTAAGGTTATAAAACCATACTCCAATGAGGTATAAAACACTAAACTAGCAGTTAGATTATCATAGAAACATCCAAACGATTTACAATGAAGTGGCAGGTAAGCGGGTAACAAGCTACGGCACAATCCCCTTTTGGATAGCAAACCCAATCCTACTAAAAACAAAGTTTCGATTATTATGGGCCGATACGTTACTATGCACAACTTTCTAAACCCTATTCAAAAGGTCCACGGCATCCGGAGCTAAGGAACCAAAAGTGTCAAAGGCAAAGGGGATAAACACGTGTTGATTCTCCAAATTAGCTCTCTCGTGTTTAGCAACCTTGCCCGATGCCGCTTTCAATGCTGCAGGGCCTGCTACAAACCCATTGTCCCTAATCCCAACAAGAGGGGACACTCCTGTGAGGTCGACACAAGCCTGTTTTCCCCCTACCCACCCAAAAACAAGAATATCCGGCCGGTCGTAATGTAGATCTTCCTTCCTGAGGATCCGTAAGAAAGTTTATAGAGGCTTCCTTTTTAGCCGAAATTCCGGCTCGTTTAAGAACATCGCATAGAACATCCCTCACCAAATCATGCCTGTACTTAAACCCAGGCAACTCTTTACAGTGAATCGCATGCTCACCAAAAGAATCAAACAAATCTTACAGCAAATCGGGCATGGCTCATCTACCGGAAACAAAGGGATCATTAACCGATACTTGAAGATGGCCTGGTACTCCAAAGCCGACATATGTTGGCCCAATCCTTCAATAGGGAGAACACTTAAGAAATCTTGAGCCCGAGGATCCCGAAGACACTCAAACACTGCTTTCTGACAAGGGGATAAATCAAACTAGCAGTTTAAGATTTATATCACAGGCTACACGACATACTCTAACGTTAAACCTACCCAAGCATCATATGATAACGTATTCAGATTTCTTAAAATTTATAATATTTCCACATTTCATATCAATAATTGAGGCTTGAGTATGGCCCGACCTTTCATTACTTATCTTCCACGGACAAAACGCTTTACCCACAAAATATTTCCGTTTTAACCATTTTATCAAATTGCCCTTTCATTTTCAAGGCTGAGCCTACCAACACATCCCAAGTTAAGTGCGCTTTCTTTTATTTATCTCATATTATTAGTAGTTTGAAAAACCAATTTCCAATAAAATCATCATCTCCCACTTTAACGTAACAAAAACAAGACTCAAGGGACATTTTTAAAACATTTTTTATTTTTTGTAAATCAAATAAAAACTCAAGTACGAAAACGAAAACAAAACTAAAATTAGTTGAAGTACTTGTATCCCATCCCCACACTTAAATTTTGCATTGTCCTCAATGCGGACACGGGAAACACGGCTTGAAAAAAAAATTAAAAACAAAGGCTAAAATTATAAAAAATAAAAAGCAAAAACCTAAAAATAAAAACAAAGACATAAAAATAAAAATATAAAAACATAAAAACAAAATACAATGGAAAAGACTTAGCTGGTAATATGCGAGACTGTCAATGTGCCAGTCTATTTCCATGGGTGCTCTCCTCACCGACCGCTCAACATGAATTGGTAACTCATTCTCTCTTTCTGAACGGACACGGCCACTCCTCTCGACAAACCTAAGTAACATCAAACATAGCATCTAGAAAATAAAGGTTACTTATAAGTTTTCAACATCCACCAACTTCTAACCCGCCAACCCAACCAAATAGGCTAAAATAATATCAGTACAGACCAAATAAAAGCAAAAACATCATAAAACAAAAATAAAAACAAAAAAACATCATAAAAGATATAAACTCCCATGCCAGCTCGCCAACTCAAACTCAATCCTCGTCCTTCTATTCCTCCGACTCCTGCTCAAAATAGTAGAATGGCTCTACATTATCAAATTCCGGATGAACCAGACCGTAAACTGGTGCTCTATAACAGTAACCCGAACCACCCGGGGCACTCAACCTGCTCGGACCTGCTACAGCCGGCTTTCTAAGAGAAGCAGGCAAATCAATCCTAAAACTAGTCATCAAATACCTCATATGCTCATCTTGCCTTCTCTGATTCGCCTCTATCATCTGCTGCTGTTCTCGCATATGAGCATCCTGTCTTCTCTGCAACTCCTCACGCTACTCCGTCAGATACCCCCTGATCTGATCAAAATCGGACTCCATCTGGTCACATAATGAATCCAAAGTAATATCCTCGGGGCGAGGCTCTCTAACCGGGAACTGAACACCCGATCTCTCGGATCTGTGAAGTGGTCTCTGGTGACTTGTCGGTAAACCGGCTCTCATAGCCGCGAAAGCCTCGGTGGTCGACGGTGGATGAATCTGTGGGCCCATCTTAACATCCTCCCACTCTAACAGGTCAGTCTCATTCAAAATACCCGCTTTTCTCAAATCCTTAACTCCCAAAAACTCTCTTCCGGGTCCCAATCTCATATACTTCGGTTTAAACATATTTAGACACCCAAATTTTTTGCAATAAGTGTGATGTATGGGCCCATATCAAGATTTGACCTATTTTTGGTTCCACCACGTCTCGTCCGATGAAACGAAACTGCTAAAAGACTCGCGTAATTAATCGGAACCTTCTCAACCATCGCCAACAAGCAAAAGATATCCAACCAGTTTACTTTGTTATCGCCCGAACCGCGACCAAAAAGTGTATTCACCAAAACCCGGTGAATAAAACGAAGTACGGGATCCCGAATATCCGAACTAACCATCGATCCCGAAAATGAACAAATCGCAATCTTGTTCCAAAACGCAGCCAACTCGTCCTTACCAAAACTCACCTCCTGTTTACTTGTGAATGCACCCCGAATACTTGTCAGAAACCCCGGCTCCTTCACCTCATCGTTCGTATAAATCCCGCTTACTACCGAAAACTGCGCCATAGTCATATCATACAACTTCCTTCCCAAAACAAACGACACCGCATCCGACTAAGAAAAGTTACCATCCTTATACTGAAACGTGCTCAGAAATTCTAATGTCGGCTCGTGATATTGCGGTTCGTCTAAACATAGCATGGCCTTAAATTTCGAACCCAGTAACCCCTCAACTCTCTCTCTTTGACCAATCGTACTCAACAAATCCCAATCAATCGTCTTAAAAGTAAGAAGTTCTGAATTGATTAACTTACACACTCAGCCATATTCTTGCGAATCTTCCCCGAACTTAAGCAATGAGCTATCCACAAGGTTTGGAGCTCTTCTATTAGACACAATTTCCCCGGGTGGGAATACAATCTCCCGAGTACCTGACTCCATAAAAATAACCGGGTCCGGCTCACCTTGCGGTCGCGGTGCCGGACCTCGTTTGCTTTTCCCGCCTCTTTCGACATCTAAACACATTTAAACAAGCAAACAAACGTGGGAGTAAGTAAATAAACTAAAAAGAATAAAACAAAATATTTTTTTTTAATTTTAGGATTTTTTATTTTTATTTTATTATTTAAAAAAACTGAAAAATAAATTAGATTTGGAAGTCTGGGTTACAAAATAATTCAAACCGACTCGTTTAAATAAATATTGAATAAGTGGGTTTATATTTTTACTTAAGAACTAACGGAAAACCAACTATTTAAAGACTTTTACTAGTTTATAAACCCAAAAACATACATACTGACTCAACATTTATCACCTCCTCCTGGCAGAAATGCCGGGGAGTAATAGATTGGTATCAGAGCCGAAGGTTTAAGATAGGCCGTTAGTGGTGCTTTAGTAACATGCTTAGGAGCCCCATACGTGCTTATTTGTTTACCTGATGTGTTATATTTGATTTTTAACATCTTACGTAATTGTCGTGCAAGATTAGATACTTATTTAACTGCTTAGTAAATTGTTTATTTTATTGTTATGCACACACAACTCTGAAGCTACGCTTCATCTTCAAAATATTTTATTGCTCCGAGACCATGTCTCATTCTCAAAATGTTTATATAACTCTGAGGTTACGCCTCAACCTCAAAATATTTTTATTTAATTTTATTCGATTGTCTTTTATTATCAGAAATTTCCTTGAGAATTTCCTAGCCTTGTTTTTGTTATTATTCACTTAAACCAGGGAGTGTGACAAGATTCCCGGCCATTGTGGGAATTATCATGTGACCGACACTTTAAGCGTTTAACGTAACTGGCTAAACGGTTACACCCTTTATTGTGTTTTATTGTGTTTAAATGTCTAGTCGGGTGTAAAACCCATGGGACGTCATGGACACGCCAACTGTATATTTGCACAATTTGTTATATTTGCGATATTTTTTTGGAACATTATCATCCGTGGTGATACACGAGATGATTCAACTACTTATGCTTGAGTTCATTTATTCGTTACTTAGTTTGGTAGGTTAAATCGCCATGTAACGCTCATGGGCCGAAAAACTTAATTGATTCGTTATATTCGTTAATTAAGTTGGGCCATTCAAATTGCCATGTAATGCTCATGGGAGGCCAACTCACACATTTGTTTTGGTTTTGATATGTTAATAAGTTGGGGAAACAAAATGCCATGGAAAACTCATGGGAAACCCAACACATTGAAGAAACATTCGTTATTTGTTTATTTGTTTGTTTATTTGATTTTATACGAAACGATTTATGATTTGATTTAGTTATTTAATTATTCTATTATTATATTATCCAGTTACTCAATTATTTACTTATTAAATCACTTATAGAATCAAGATCTATTGATTCGATCTATTTATACTCTCAAAACATTTTTTTTATTCTCCTGATCGGATACAAACTCTTTATTCATGAAGACTCGGTTATCACGAGCTAACCAAAACTATTTACACTCATTGAAATCGGTTTTCACCTATTCATCTTATCACATTATTATAATATCAATACCTCAATTAATATAAATAATACAACACAATTTAATACTCATGACATCATATACATAAACTATTAAACATATTTAAGTATTCAATCTGAAATTGTAATTTGTTAAAACATGTCAAACTTTGATAAAACTTATTCACTCATCAGATTAAGTTATTGATTTTCAATTTGGATTCTAACTTGTCCTTAAGTTATGAATAAACATCAGCATAACATCTTTAAGTTTCGTTTCACACAATAACTCATAAAATCTACACGACTATCCAATCTTCTCATTAAATCACATCTTTATTAATCATGGAATGTTTTCTCAACATCAATCATCTCAACATCAAACACCATCAATCATTTATTTCCTATAACTGCCTCATGGCCACATGTTTAGTCAAGGAGATAACTCTCGCGATCTCTAAAACATACACTCAATTTCCAAAACATAAATGCAATCAATTCACTCTTGTTCATTAACTTCTTCGCTAATAAATTCAATTCATTTACCCCTACTCATCCTCATAACAACAATAATAACAAACGCAAGTCTAAAACATCAACTGTATGCCGTCAGTCAAATTAACAATCAATCTCAACCAAAGTCTCGAACAAAAACCTTACGTCAAAATTCACTCGTTATGCTTCACTTGCTACTATCACTATTCAATTCAATCCACATATCGTTTTGTACCCAATATAATCGTTCGATTATCTTGTTAATACTTGCCACATACAACAAGACGTTCCGCAACGGTCTATGTCATCTAATTCTAAAACTCATGCGATAACATTTGCTCAAATTCTTATACCCTGCTACATGTAAACGCGACAACTATGGAAATCCTCATAACCTACGCCATGTGTTTTCTCGATTCAATCATGTTCGTCAGGCTCAAAATTTTCCAAACTTAATCTTTTAAACCCTACTTTGCAACCCAATCAATATATTTTAATTCAATCAACTTCAATTATCCATAATTTTTTATAAATCTAATTAATCAAGTTATTTTAAATCAAATCAATCGTAACTAATTTTATCAAATAATACGTTTTTGTCGTTTTTATCTAAACGTATTTTATCTTTCTCAATCGTACCATATAACAAATCTTTGTTTGATTTTTTGATTTAAACAATTTTAATTCTAATAATTTATTGATTATTCTTATACAATAAAATCTATCTTCTCAAAAGACAACTTCCTATACTACTATACTCATAGTTTATCTCATGATCTCATTCATCCCAATTCGTCTCACTTTCAACCCTAAGGAATCCTTTCTTTTCAAACTTCCAAAATTTATATCACAAGACGTTTTAGAATTAATAAAATCTATGTTTTACACAATGACTATCTCCTATTTATAATTAAAATATATTAAAATTCTTGTTTTCACAAAAAAAAACATGTTATCCAAATGTTTTGTAACCCACACAATGCAATGAGTTATGTGGACCATCCGACGATGCAAGTAATTATGATCCGGAACATAATTATTCAAATCCTCCCACGGAAATCATAAAGCGTACAATTGCGTGTCATAATATAAAATCGAAAGTAGTTGGGGTAACAGTACAAATGTGAAGATGATAATGGCATGGTGGATACGCCGCTGGTACATCCTATATATAAATGCCCTTATCGGATTGTCATTTGTAGCGTTGCGCCGACTACTCAAAGTTCTACGTTATGATATATTTTAAATTTTATCTGTAATTTTATTTCCTCAATGTTTATCCATTCTAAATGCTAAGGTTGTTTTAGTATTTCCTAATTTCGAGACGAAATTCCCAAAAATAGGGGATACTGTAACAACTCGGGTCTTTCGTTTACTTTATCAGTATCAAATACCCGATCTGTTTTCATTTCCGGGAATCATCAAAATGTTTCGTTTACGGGTTAATAATATTTTATTATTTTCATCTAGTATATTTAATTAATTACCTAAAAAGAACTTTGAGTTATATTTAATATTTACCCTAAATATAACTTTTAACCATATTTGGTTCCACAAATAACTGCAGGGACTAGATTGCAAATCATATAAAACTTATATTAACCAGATCCAACACCTAACCTGTATCCAAACCCGTAACCTGTTTACCCAGATCATATCTTGCACCCTAATCTTTGTCCTAAACATGGAAATTGACTATTGTAAATCGTTAATACACGTATTTCTAACCTCACTGACAACGTCAATTAGGAAACAACAATCAATTATTATACGTATTAACTAAAATACACCGCCGTCCTAACCCGTATTTCATTAGACATCATAACGATCTTTATAATCCAATTAATTTCCGTCTGTCAACCCTGGTTACGTCGTTTATCAAACCCGTAAATTGAATTTCATTTATCTGGTCGTGAATCCCCTGTTCGTAAGCGTATCGAGCTGTCGGGTTCGTGATTGCCGTTCATCACCAATTCATCTTCGTTATAGGTAATTGTTTGGTGTTTTCAGATCGCTATAATCTTCATATCATTAACCCTCTTGTTAATTAAACAACCTGGAAGCAGATTGATTGATTACTGAATCTAGGGTTTATAGTTGTTTTGGGTTTTTACCAGTTGCAGGTTTTAATCATGGTTTTCACATACCAACTAATTGATTAACCAGTTCAACTGGTTAGTGTGTGTGCTGCTGTATACCTGAACCGGCTGGGGTCGCAGGTTCGAGCCTCCCCAGCCCAGTTTTGTTAAACTTTGTTTTTTTTTATTGTTAAATCAAATAAATGGTTTATAAATTAATGAATATTAGATATAAAAATATACATTATGTTTTTGGAACCGACAACATCAAGTTTGCGTTTCTTGTCAATTAAGCTCAATACAAACTTTTGTATATGCGTGTGTGTGTGTATGTATATATGAATTATAATTATATATTAATAATAAACTTTATTTTATTAAAATCAACATCATTATTGATAGTTCTTGTCGTTTAGCATTTTTTTTATAAACTTGCTTATATCAATTATATATATATATATATATATATATTATATCTAAAAATAAATCTATTAAATATATTTTTCTTAAAAGATTTAAACAAAATATTTATTTATATCTTAATATATATTATATTTATTTACTTACACACAATTTATTATTTGTTCCGTCGAATAATTTTAAGCATGTCTCAAGTTTATACTTAATTAAATTATTTTATTTAATACGTATATTAAATTATTTATTTATTTAGATTTTATCGTTTCAAACATATCTTATATCTTAATTATTTAAATTATTTAAGTATTTAATTATATATTCATAAATTTACAATTAATAAGACTAATGATTTTAACTAAATAAATCAATCGTTCAAATCCATAATATTATAATCTCACCATAACTCAAATCACATCGAAATCTTAATTCATCAAATTATGTCATATCTCTTATGATTAATGTAAGATTATATTATTAATTAGGAATCCTTGTTGGTGCATCCCGAAGGGTTCATCCTTCTCACACAACATTTTAATTTCGTTCCTCTTATCAGGTGAGTAATCACTCCCATATTTTACTTGTTTTCAAATGTTTTGGGGACATTTGCGTACCATTTATCAAATTAGCAATCTATTATCTAGTATTCAAAACCGCAACTGTTTAATCCTTGTGTGTATATCAGTTTATGCCTAACTTGCAATTTGCTTACTTGCTTTATTTGAACCGCATTCGGAGAGGTCCAACATATTCTCAATTTAGTATGATCATACGACCGTCGTAGTGGCCGGCGTCCGACGCATTGACAATGGTTTCACCGACACCTCATTTTTGGTAACCAATGCCCACTCGCATGGAAACGGTTTAGCCCTTTCTTTATGGTTGATTGTTTGTGTATGTGCTATGGTTTAACTGCTTATCTCACAGGAACAGTTTGCATCTTTCTTTATGTATTATATATATTATTATTGTTGTGTCTTAAACTGGTGTTTTACTCACTCAATATGTGTTGTTGACAAAATTATATTTTATACGCATTTGCAGGTTATCAGCTTGGTTGCTTAGCAAGATGAAGATCACGTAGAGATGCTTTCTAGGATACAAACTTAATTAATCATTGTTGTATTTGTTTTATACTTGATGTACTTAACTGTAATTGATGTATTTAAATAAATTTAATAGATATTGAAATTTCCAATATTGCATAATAGTAACCTTTGAAAAGCTGTGAGCAATCAGTTACGCCCTGACATTTCCACCGTAGGTTGGGGTGTGACAGACAACCCGAAAAACTGAGTCGAAAACGAGCGAAAAACACACTTAGTAAAATATAGATTGCATAAAAATTGTATTCCGGCTCGTTTTTAACTACTAAACCATCAAAGTTCAACATCTCAAACCAAATTCCCACGCTAGATACACTCGTTCAAACCCAAACTGACAACCCGACCGCAACCAAAAACAACTTGCAACAAGTTCAAACCCAACCAACCGCACCCAAAAACTCAAATAAACTACCAAACCATACCAAACCGCACCCAAAAAAGAACCTAAACATCTTACTTGAATGAAACCCAACAACAAAGTTAGCAAAAACTAAGCTAAAGCTAACATTAAGTTATACCAAGATTACAAAATTTACAAGAAATCATACCTTAGTGTAGTATAAACCCGGATGAACTTGCAAAAAGTTATGAATTAAAGTGTGTGCAAGTGAGAGATTTATTGAAGATTTGATGAAGAGTGATGGTGGGTTATGATATTAGGGTGATAGGAAAGTAATTTGGGGCTTTAATTTGGAGAATAATGGTGAAAAAATGGTGGATTATGGTGGGGAAGATGATGAATCGTGGCTAGGGTTGTGTAGGAGGAAAGGGGATTTGAAAATTTTGGTGAAAAATGATATAAAGTGGATGTTTGGCTTAAAAAAAATTCTGGAAACCCCCTAGGCATCGCGCGACTGGGGGTGAGTGCTTGGCCACGCGGCGCGGCGCTCTCTTTGGCCATAGTCTGGTCCGCATCACGCGACGGGCACTCTTGGCAGAAAGTTTTGACGTTTTTAAAGCCTATTTCGCCTTAGAAAAATTTTAGAAAATTACCAACTCTTTGTTATGCCTGTTTTATGTTATTTTTACGTGAAAAACTTATCTGGAATCCTTGCATCCTCGTAAAACCTCTCGTTATGATGGTGATGATTCCTTGAAATGACTCGACGACGCAATAAAACTACAAAAACTAAAGTTAGTGACCCGGGAAATCAAAAATAAAATAAAGGAATTATACAAACTCTACACTTGAGTTTCACTCAAGAACCCCGTTGATGATTTAATTTGATGGATCGAGGGGAGTTTCCTCCACCTCGGTTGAATCCTCCGGCCCTCCAAGATAATGCTTTAAGCGATGGCCATTTACTTTCCATGAAGTTCCATTGTCCGGATTCTCTAACTCCACCGCTCCATACGGAAATACTTCATTCACCAAATAAGGTCCCGTCCACTTGGATCTCAACTTACCTTCAAATAACTTCAAACGAGAATTAAATAACAATACTTTATCACCTTTTTTGAAGTCTTTACCCCTCTTTAAACGTCGATCGTGCAACACTTTCGTCTTTTCCTTGATATCCAACTATCGAGAATACGCCACATCACGAAGTTCCTCTAACTCATGAATTTGAAAATACCTCTTTCTAGCGGCCTCAATAAGATCAACATTTACCGTCTTCAGTGCCCAAAACGCTCGATGCTCCAACTAAACGGGAAGATGACATGCTTTACCGTAAACTAACATAAACGGTGTAGTACTCAACGGTGTCTTGTACGCGGTCCTAAATGCCCACAGCGCGTCATCCAACTTCTATGACCAATCTTTCCGATTTATCCCCACCGTCTTCTCTATAATTCTCTTCACCCCTCTATTAACATTCTCGACTTGACCATTCGTTTGAGAATGGTAAGCGGTAGAGGTGCGGTGAGTGACTCCATAACGAGCTAATGCTTTCTCCATGACGGAATTACAAAAATGAGTACCTCAATCACTAATAATCGCCCGTGGAGTTCTGAACCGAGTAAACAACTTCTTTAAAAACTTCACAACTCTAGCATCATTTGTGGCCAATGCTTGGGCTTCAACCCGCTTGGAAACATAATCTATCGCCACTAAAATATACTTGTGACCACCAGAAATGGGAAACGGTCCCATAAAATCGATGCCCCAAACATAAAAAAATTCAAGAGTTGTATGGGGTTTTGAGGCAACTCGTATTTCGATGAAATATTTCCGGTGCGTTAACAAGCGTCAAAAGTCTTAACAAAATCACCGCATCTTTTACAACCGACGGCCAATAAAAACCATTATCAAATACCTTCTGAGCCGTGGCATGCGCACCATGATGACCTCCTGTTAAACCTTCATGAACATGCTTTAGAATATTCAACCCTTCTTTTTTCGACACACATCTTCTAAGAATTCGGTCACCACCAATTTTGAAAAGAAACGGATCGTCCCAAACATAGCGAGTAACATCCCGGAAAAACTTCTTCATTTGTTGAGTAGTAATCCCTTTCAACACAAGGCCCGTAGATAAATAATTTGCAAAATCGGTGAACCATGGCAAACCTTGCTTTTCGGCCGTAACAAAATCAATCGACTCATGCGGGAATCTATCATCAATCTCTTCCTCAAGAATCTCTTATTTATTCGGATCTTCTAAACGGGAAAGATGATCCGCCGCAAAATTCTCTGCCCCCTTCTTATCTTTAATCTCTATATCAAACTCGGAAAGTAAAAGAATCCACCGTATGAGACGGGGCTTCGCGTCTTTCTTGTGAAAAAGAAAACGCAAAGCTGCATGATCGGTAAAAACGGTGGTCTCTGAAAGTACAAGATAAGACCGGAACTTTCAAATGCAAACACAACAGCTAAAAGTTCCTTTTCGGTGGTGGTGTAGTTTTCTTGGGCATCATTCAACGTCTTACTTGCATAATAAATAGGGTGAAAATGTTTCTCACGCCTTTGCCCCAAAACCGCTTCAACCGCATAATCGCTCGCATCTCACATGAGCTCAAAAGGTAAATTCCAATCTAGTGACACGAGAATAGGAGCACTTATGAGTTGATCTTTCAGAAAGCTGAATGCCTTCAAACACTCCTCATCAAACACAAAAGGAATGTCTTTCTCTAATAATCGGGTCATCGGGCGGGTGATCTTTGAAAAGTCTCTGATAAACCGCCAGTAGAAACCCGCGTGACCGAGAAAACTTCTTATAGCCTTAACATTTGTCGGTGGAGGAAGCCTACTAATCGTGTCAATCTTCGCTCGATCCACCTCTATACCATCTCTTGAAATTTTATGACCCAAGACTATCCCTTCCGTCACCATAAAATGACACTTTTCCCAATTCAACATTAACTTCGTTTCAATGCACCTCTTCAACATCCTCTCAATGTTACCCAAACAATGATTGAAAGAATTACCGTACACCAAAAAATCATCCATAAAAACCTCCATGGACGTCTCTATCATATCTTGAAAAATTGCCACCATACAACGCTGAAAGGTAGAGCATTACATAACCCAAACAGCTTGCGACGATACGCATATGTACCATTCGGACACGTACAAGTTGTCTTCTCTTGGTCTTCCGGTGCAATTGGAATATGAAAATAAGCTGAAAACCATCAAGAAAACAATAAAATTGCTGACCTGCGAGACGCTCCAACATTTGATCAATAAACAGCAACGGGAAGTGGTCCTTTTGAGTAGCTTCATTCAACCTCTGATAGTCAATACAAACCCGCCAACCGGTACCCGTACGCGAAGGAATAAGTTCATTCTTCTCATTCATGGCAACTGTCATCCCCCCTTTCTTTAGAAAAACTTGTGTCGGACTTACCCATGGGGAATCCGAAATCGGATAAATTACCCCGGCATACAACAACTTAAGCACCTCTTTCTTGACAACCTCTTGCATATTTGGATTCAAACGCCTTTGGGGTTGAACCACCGGTTTATACTCATCTTCCATCAAAATCCGGTGGGTACAATAAGCGGGGATAATACCTTGAATATCTGAAAGTCTCCATGCAATCGCCCCTTTATTCATCTTCACCACCTCTATCAACTTCGACTTCTCTTCCTCATTTAACTTAACTTAGAAGAAACAATAACAAGAAAATCCGAGCCCTCTTCAAGATACGCATACTCTAAATGTGACGAAAGAACCTTTAATTCCAACGGAGCGGGTTTTTCAACCTCTTTCTCACAAATAATTTCACTAACCTCCATAATCTCCGCTAATCAAGAAACATCATCTACCACTTCGTCCTCACCATCCTCCATAATTTCCGTTAACTTTTTCTCTGCATACATTCCAACCAAATCGGTTCCACAAATAAAATCAAGGCACTTATCCAAACCCAGAATAAAAGAATTAAGAAAATATACCGAATGGCATGGACCACTAAAATCATCATTATCACCCGGGTGCTTCATCGACTTTGCAATATCATAAGTAACATTCTCATCACCAACCCGTAGTGTGATCCGCCCCTCATACACATCGATAAGAGCTTTAGCCGTTCTAAAAAACGGCCGACCGAGAATAATGGGAACTTTCTCGTCGGCCTACATGTCAAGTACCACAAAATCAACCGGAAATACAAACTTGTCAACTTTCACTAGCAAATTTTCAATAATACCTTGCGGATACTTAACCGAACGATCCGCCAATGACAACGACATACGAGTCGGTGTAAGCTCACCCAACTCCAACTTCTCAAACAACGAATACGGCATAAGGTTAATACTCGCACCCAAATCTACCAATGCTTGACTCATCATATCACTTCTGAATGTACATGGGATTGTTAACACACTCGCATCCGATAACTTTTCTGGGACCCGATTCAACACTACCGCCGAACAATCTCCGCTAAGTGGAATAGATGAAACCTCTCCCAACCGATCTTTCCTCTTGAGCAAGTCTTTCAAGAATTTTGCATACTTTGGCATGTGTTGGAGGGATTCAACACACAGAAGATTGATCTTCAATTGTCAGAACATATCTAGAAAATGCCCGTATTCCCTCGTGTACTTTTGATTCTTGAGACGAGCGGGATAAGGAACATGGGCAATATTAATATCGGGTGGTGGCCAAATACAACCGGCTTTTTCTCAACTTGTGGCTCAATAATTGGTGTTTTAACCTGTGACTTACCCGGAGCCTCCATCTCAATTTCTTCATCCACCACTTCCTCTTCTTCATCTCCAACCCTTTCTTTAACAACCTTGGGACCCAAAACCCTTCCGCTATGAGTAGTAATTGCCCTCAATTGTGCGGCCGGATTCGGCTGAGTAGAACCCGAAAACTGTCCTTGAGGCCTTTCATCGAGACGACGAGCAATATAACCAATGGACCTTTGAAGGTCAAGCAAAGAAGATTGTTGATTTTTGAGGAGAAAATCGTGTTCGGCAAACTTTTTCTGTGTAACTTGATCCCTCTCCAAGATTTGCTTCATCATCTCCTCTAGACGTCTCATGCCTCCATTAGAATCCTGCACATTATTTTGAACATTAGTACCATTGTTATTATTATTATTATTATTATTGTACTGACCTTGTCCTTGATTGTAAGAATTTTTATAGCCGGATGGTGCGCCCGACGGACGCCGGTTAGAGTTATTCTGATTTTGGTTCTTGTAGGTATTCCAATTCTGATTGTTGTTGAAGTTGTTGTTGGGGAACCTAGTCTGACCACCAACAAAATCGACCTGCTGATTCATCACCGGGCACTCCAAAGTGCTATGTCCACCTCAACAAACTCACACTTGTCCACCTTCGTGTTAAGTTCCTTCACCTCTCGGGTTAATAATTGCAAAATAGAGAACCAGTCGACTCTATTATAGCTAAGTAAGTCCAGATATCGAACCCACGAGACTCTATAAATTACGAAACTAGCAAATAAGACTCAACTACAAGACACGACTATTTATTAATAATATTTGAGGGGGAATTATTATTCTAGTTAATTAAAACCCTAAATAATAATTAACTATTAATTAAAACTTACTAATGATTAACTAATGATTACTTAATTATTAAACTAATAAAAACCCTAACCCTAATTAATATAATAATAAAACATAATCATAACCTTAAACTGATTAATTAATAAACCTTAACCCTAATTAATTTTAAACTAATAAACAAT
Source organism: Bidens hawaiensis (assembly GCF_021521415.1). NCBI lineage: Eukaryota > Viridiplantae > Streptophyta > Magnoliopsida > Asterales > Asteraceae > Bidens > Bidens hawaiensis. The sequence continues at coordinate 90,521 of NW_027498809.1, read as the reverse complement.
TAAACACTTAGATTAATTCAGATGATAAAGATAACTACCTAGGCTAGAATCCCCAAAGTTACGGTTATTAATTAAATGGAAAACTCAAGTTATGAAACTGGATCATGAAATAGACCCTTGACAGAAAACCGGAACAGGACCCTTGAACTTCAAGAAGACGTCTATGGATTTCTAACAAGTTTTAAGACTCACCAGTTTTATGAATTAAGCTTCCTTACGGTTATTCAATAACTTATGTCTAAGTATCTTTATGACGAAAACCTACCTTACAGCGCGGAATTCAAAGAAAGCAAAGCAGACTCAATTAACTTAATAGACTAAGCTGACAATCAAACCTAGATGGATTCCTTACGAAGAACTAAATCTAGTAATCCCGACAAGCAAAGATCTATCAATAGCCTATCACCTTACAGTTTTCTAGGCTAGCAGCTCACTTTTATTTTTTTAATTGATTTTAATCGATATCAATCACAAACTAGTCAATAACACACAGTAAATGACCTAACAAAACCTTATCTTATGAAACAATCAACAAGGGAAATGTGAAACAATAAATCCAAGTAAACAAAACCAAGCAATCATACGCATTAATTAAATCAAACTCAACAGTTTACTTATAACATAAAATCCATAACGAAACGAAATCCAAACAAAATCAAAAGGAACTAAGGTTCATCATGACCTAGGTAGTTTATTGAATTTAGCCTAGCATCATATAGTTTAAATCAAACAAAAAAAGTAATACTAAAAACATGGTGAGAATCTAATAAACAAAAGATTAAAGACGATAAAACCCGTAATCTCCAAACATGAACGTATAAGTATTCACCGCTGTCCTCTTGCCTTCAAAATCACCACGAAACTCGAAAGATAGCTCCAAGAACTCTCAAATTCGTCCGGTGGCTTCAGATTATGTTCAGGTTAAAGTTAAATATGTTTAAATACCCAAAACAAGGCCTAACTTGAAGCAAAAACGAAATAAAATCCACCAGCAGGTTCCCTAGGCGCCGCGCGATGGGATATTGCGGTACCCTCCGCGCGGCGCAGCGTGTTTCACCAAGGGGACCGGTCAGACCGGCCCGGTCTGACCGGTTCTCTGTTCTGGCTCCTTCCTGACGCGTTCCGGATCTTCGTTTTGGCTATTTTTTACTTGTTTTTCGCCCTTTTTTATCACGATCAAATCCCGGAACCTACGAAACATAAAAACGTTAGTAATATACAAATCTCGACTAAAAACGAACAAAAAATATTAAAATACTAATTAGAATATACACGGGAAACATAAACATTTAGCATTATATCATACACGCATACACAGACTCTGAGGATACGTCTCCTTCTCAAAATATTTTCTCTCTTAAATTTTATAAAGATCCTAGATTTTTATTATTTATTTATTTATAGGAAATTCCTTAAGAGTTCCCTTATTTAATGTTTACTCAATCACATTAAAGCAAGGGAGTATGACAAGTTCTCGTAGTAACCGGAAGGGGGAGAGAAGTGTGAGTCGGACCTTGACAAAAAGATTCCGAGAATCAAAGGAAAGATGATATTTCTTTCCTGGAGGATAACCCGATCAAAGTATTCGATCTTATAGGCCAAAGCAGAACATATGTCATAAGTATGGAACTATAAGCGGTTAACGTAACCAATGTGATGGTTACCTTCCCTTATTTATCAAACCGAATTCACGGTGATTTCGTGGCTAAATCGGCAATTCCGATTATTGTATATAATTATTTTATAATTTTTAGTTGGGTGAAAAACCAATGGCAAGCCATGGACACTCTAACTATCCATTTTTCTCAACTAGGTTTATTTATGATATTCTGTTGGAGCATTATCATCCATGGTGGTTCACAATATACTTCAACAACCCATATTTGATTACGTTAGTTTGTTATTTAGTTGAACCATTTAAAATGGAATGGAACGCTCATGGAGGGTTCAACTCCTTTATCTCGATGATTCGTTATTTAGTTGGGACAATAAAATGTCATGGAAAGCCTAACTCACAAATTTATTTTGGTATGCTAACAAGTTGGGACAATACAATACCATGGAAGGCTCATGAAAAGTCCAACTCATCGAAAAGAATTCGTTTATTCATTTATTTGTTTGATTTTATTTAATCAAAATTTCATAATTTGATTTATTCATTATACTCCAATTAATCAAACTATTTTAAAACTATGATCCGACATAATCCTCCAATTATAAGACACAAATTCAACAATCAGTTATCATTTTGTTATATTATTTAAATTGTGTTTTTCTCATTAATTTTATTATATTCTCAAACTATCAAACACGTTTTAATTTTCACCCTCAACTTTTAATTATTTATATTTTAGACTTTATGTTTTGGTTAATCTCATGTTACCGCTCATGTTTCACAACTTACCTTCTATCTGGTAAATCTTTATTGTAGAAATTCAATTATTAAAATTTTATTATTAAATTGAATTTTCTACCATTTAAATTTAGTTTCCACTACTATATTAATTCTTCCATTTCTTAATTTAATTACAAGTATTAAATTGAACTTTTCTTCTTAATTGAATTCCCATGGTGATCCATGGATAACTCAATCAACTATTTCATTTATTGACATTCTCACTATTTTTGTTGAAAACCTACGGTGGTTCATGGATATCTCAGCGATCCCTTTTCATTTTTATTAAATCCCATTATTTATTTGAAATTACATGGTGGTTTGTAAGTATTTCATCGCCCTACTTCGATTTTGATATATCTTGAGAATTATGAATATTTTGATGATGACTTTGCTAGGTTGTTCGGAATAGTCAGGGTGATTCATGCATTTCTAACATCACTTTTTCTTTTATCTTATTATATTATTTCACAACCCATTTTCATTTTCACTATTAATTTAATACTCGTTATTTATTTAAACTTCCGTGATAAATCATGAATAATTCAATTTACTTATTTGTCCTCATAGTCTAGGCACATGGCTTGACTTAACGATAAAAAACCGGGTTAGGGCCAACTGACAAATTGTTAGATCTGTTAACGTAAAGGATAAAACAGATCAATTTTAAAGATAAATAACAATGAGTGAAACTGAAGACAAACATAAATGACAATATTGTAATTGTGTCATTAAATAACGAATGCAAATAATATAACTCCTAAATACGGGTTCCTTTATTTTTGTGAAATATTAATGGTGTTACATAGTATATAAAAAATGAAAATAACTCTTATCTATCTTAAATATATATAAATAAAAACTCCGTAAATTTTCTAAAACCACCAGATTGCTTTATTCTTAAATGAAGGCTTCTCATGCATTTGACCCGAATTCATGTGTATGGGTCTCAACAAACCCAAATAACCCTTAAACGGGTTATAACACCTCATTATATTAAAAATTAATCTTATCAATTTGATATGAAAATCCTATAAAATAGGAGTTACTAACAATTAATATCCATTTTTTTTAAAAAAAGTTATTATTTATAACTAAGAAACAATATTATAGTAAAAAAAATATAAGCGGGTCATGGGTCTCACTAAATCCAGATAGCTTTTAAACCGGTATAGCATCTCATTTATTTATGAAACCCTTTTATCATCAAATCCTAGCTATATTATTAACTTCCTTACAATAAATAAAATTAAAATTCAAAAAAATATATAAATATTTTAAACGGATAATATAAAATAGCATATGAGGATGTAAATAAATTACAATACATGTTGAATTCAATATATATATATATATATATATGTATATGAAAGAAGAAAAAAACTATGAAACTAAGAATCTTAATCTAAAAAATATATAAACGAAAGCTTTAAAAGCTCTCTGGTTGTTTCTTACATTCTTTTAAGCCATAAGATTGTTTTATTTGTAAATGAATACTTCTCATGCATTTACGGGTATAGGTCTCACCATTATTAACATCCTTACAATAAATAAAATCAAAATTCAAAAAATATATATTGTTTAAACAAATAATATAAAATAGCATATGGAGATGTAAATAAATTACAATAAATGTTGAATGCAAAAAAAATGAAAGAAAAAAAACTATGAAACTAAGAATCTTAATATTAAAAATATATAAACGAAACCTTTAAAATCTCTCTGGTTGCTTCTTACATTTTTTCAAGCCACTAGATTGTTTTATTTGTAAATGAAGACTTCTCATGCATTTGACGCGAATTAATGGGTATAGGTCTCACCAAACCCAGATAACCTTAAACAGGTTGTAACATCCCAGTATATTAAAATAATAATCTCACTAGATATTTGATATGAAAATATAATAAAATAGGGATATACTAAAAATTAATATCCGTTTTTTTAAGAGAATGATATTATTTATATTAAAAAACAATTTTGTAGTAAAAACAAAATAAGCAGGTCATGGGTCTCACCAAACACATAGCTTTTAAACGAGTTATAACATCTCATTTATTTGTGAAACCATTTAATCATCAGACCCTAAGTAAATTATTAACTTTCTTACAATAAATAAAATTAAAATCCAAAAAATATAAATATTAGACTCGAAAAAGAAACACAACCCAGTAAGGCTTCTCATGCATTTGATCCAAATTCATGGGTATGAGTCTCAACAAACCCAGATAGCCCTCAAACGAGTTATAACATCTCATTATATTAAAAATTAATCTTATCAAATATTTGATATGAAAATCCTATAAAATAGGGATATACTAAAAATTAATATCCATGTTTTTTAAAAAAAGATATTATTTATAATTAAGAAACAATTTTGTAGTAAAATAAATAAATAAGCGGCTCATGGTCTCATTAAACCCATATAGCTTTAAAACCGGTATAACATCTCATTTATTTATGAAGCCTTTTTATCATCAAATACTAAGTAAACTACCTTACAATAAATAAAATTAAAACTCAAACAATATATAAATATTATAAACGAATAATATAAAACAACATATGAGGATATAAGTAAATTACAATACATGTTGTGTGCAAAAAAAGGAAAAGGAAAAGAAAAGAAAAGAAAAACTATAGAACTAAGAATTTTAATCTTAAATATATATAAACGAAACATTTAAAAGCTCTCTGGTTGCTTCTTACATTCTCTCAAACCGCCAGATTGTTTTATTTGTAAATGAAGACTTCTCATGTATTTAACCCTGTTGGTGCATAATGTCAGTAGTTCATAGTCTAGTGTCTGTAATCCAGTCTGTAATGTTAATTGTGTTTTGTTTAAGTTTAAGCGAAGTTACTGACAAGTTCGCTTATCAGGCGAACTTGTTAGTCAAGCGAAGTTAGCAACAACTTCGCCTGAACATATCAGGCGAAGTTGTCGTGTATTTATACGCTAGGTCACGGCTTGTTTAGAGTTTTTTAAGGTAATCGTATACAGACGTGTGTGAGTCGAGAGACGTGAGAACCAGAGAGTATTGAGTCTGTATTCAGTGATTATATCACGTGTTTCGGTTATAATATAACGTGTGTTCGTTTATTCGTATCGTGTGTTTGTTTGATTCGTGTTCTACGCTCGTAACAACCTACGCAGGGATTCCGCACCTGTGTAGATCGAGATATCCCGTGCAGATCCATCCAGGGAACCTACAATTGGTATCAGAGCTATTGCTCAATTGTGTGGTTCGGGATATTCACGCGGGTGTAGAAATCGTCCCGTTTCGACTATTCGCGGGACGTGTTTTCTGTGTTTTTGTGTCATTCTTACCTCCTACCATCGTATTCAACCCTTTACACCATCAAAAACCTCGAAAAACCCAGAAATCAGATCTGTAGAAACTTCGTGTTCATCAGGCGAAGTTGCCGTCACTGTTCGTAGGGTTTCGGCGAAGATATAAGGTTAAGCGAAGTTATCCACAACTTCGCCTATCTTCTCAAGTTCGCCTAACTCAAGCGAAGTTCTCTACAACTCCGCCTACCTCCTAAGTTCGCTTACCTCAAGCGAAGTTAAGAATCAGCGAAGTTAAGACTTAAGCGAAGTTATCCGTAACTTCGCCTACAGTACTTTTCAGAAGAAATTTTTTTTCAGGTTTCTTAGTTTTTGAGAAAGATGTCGTCAATTAACATCTCAGAGTTAGTTAAGATGGAAGTAGAAGCAGGGTCAGCTACTAAGGCCCCAAAGTTGCTTAAAGGAACCGACTTCGTTGCTTGGAAGGATCGGTTCGAACAATATGTCAAGTACCAGGATGCGAAAATGTGGGTATGCATCCAGGATGGTTATATTCCACCAACTATGGAGTACGAAGGTCGTGATCAGATCAAAAAGTACAGCAAAATGGAAGAAGAAGAGAAAAAGATGTATGAGGCCGAGAGCAAGGCTCATGCTGCTATCACTATGGCTCTTCCACAAGAGATCCTTCATACTTTTAGAAAGTACAAGACAGCAAGAGAGCTTTGGGAAGCTCTTGAGAACCGGTTTGAAGGAAATGTGGGAATCCGTGCTTCGAAGATCAAATTGCTCCAAACTCAATTCTCGGTCTTCAAGTATCTGAAAAACGAATCACTTAATGATATCATCACCAGATATTATCATCTGATGACTGAACTCAGCAACTATTCAATTGCATACAAAGAAGATGAGATTGTTGAGAAGCTTCTTGATGCTCTCCCACCAAAATGGGAGATGTATACTGTGTTGATGAGAGAAGATAAAGACTTTGCTGACTATGACCTTGAGACAGCAGTTAACAAGCTCCGAACCTTTGAGCTTAACATGGTTAGAAAGGAGACACCTACGGATCAGGTTCAAGATCCAGGTATGTATGGTGCTAAAGTCAACTCTAGTTCAGGTTCGAAGACTGAATCAGCTGCCTACTACTCGAAGGGAGAGTCGGGCGCCAACTCATCACATGAGGGGCATGTGTCAGTCAACACGAATGGTGATGTTTGCTTTGTAGCAGGTGGATCTAGTGCATCTAAACCGCAAGCAAGCAAGAGTAGTTGCTCTCCAAGTATTCCTAGCAACAACTACTCTAAGATGCCTATGAGTGTCAAATCTGCTGAAGAGCAGTTTGCTCTCTATGCTTCTTTTATTGCTTCCTATGAGAACTACATTCAGGGGAAGATTGTTGATCCAGCTATGTTGGATAAAGACTATGACCAGATTGATGCTGATGATCTGGAAGAAATGGATCTGCAATGGCAGATGGCTATGATCGTGAGAAGAGTGAAACGGTTTATGAAAAAGACCGGAAGAAAGTTTGTCGGTGGAAGGCCATGGTTTGACAAGACGAAGGTAAGATGCTACAACTGTCAGCAAAACGGCCACTTTGCTAAGGAGTGCAGAAATGAGCGTGTAGAACGTGGTCAAGGCAAGTCTACACAGCATAATGGGGGTAGTAAAGATTATAGTGCCATGATTTCCAGAGAAGATGGTGAATATAACTGGAACCTGCATTCTGAAGAAATCTTTGAACATGCAAATTTGGCGAATGTGGAAAATGAAGAAAGTGAGAAAGCTACTGGAGAAGAAAAAGCTTTCATGGCTGATGCTAAAGACCAGCTCTCCGAGGTATGTTCTAAACCTACTTGTTCTAAATGTGAAAACTTGTCTGAGCAATTAGCAACTATAACAGATCAGTATGTTAGTTTGGATGCTGAGTTTAAAACTCTAAAAGAAGATCATCATTTTACAAAAGCAAGAGAAAATAGCTATAAAGTTAAAATAAAAGCTTGTGAAAAAGATATTAAAAGTCTAAAAGCAAAACTTGCTGAAAAAATTCAAGTGATTGATCTAGCTATGAAGTTTTGGAAGAAAAAACCAAACTAATAGCTGAAAGAGAAAAACAGATTGCTGATCACCAGGTGAAAGTGGTGGAACTGAATAGAAAACTTGATCAGTTCAGAAATTCCTCTGCTATTCTTGATCACCTTGTTAGTGATCAAGGTTCCTCAGTTAAGAGGGGAGGAATTGGTTATCATGAGGTTCCACCACCTTATAATCACAATTACACTTTTAATCCTAGTAATCAGAAATCTGTTGACTTTGAGGTTGTTCAGACAGTTCCAATTAAGGTAACTAGTAAAGAACCAGATGTTAGTAGAGGCGAAACAAGTCCGCCTGTGTCAAGTGTTAAAATTTCTGTTCCGAGTCCGGACTCATCAGATTCGGATAAGTCATTCGAGTCGGGTAAGACAAAGGAGGAGGTTATATTACCAAATAGTGGAGATAAAGATAAAACAACTAAAAAGAGTTCTCCGCTAAACCCTTATGTCCCACCATATGTGAGACGAACTGGCGGTAGTACAGCCTCGACATCCAAAACAACTGTTGAAAAGAAAGTTGAGCATAGGTGTTGTTTTAGGTGTAATCAATTAGGGCACCTAGTTGCAGATTGCCCTCTGAAGCAGCGATTCAGAGGTGTGAGGCATACCAAAACTGAGACTAAGCCTAATGGTAATTATAATACTGGTAAAAGTGAAAACCATTCAAAATTCAGAAATCAGACTAATTCAGGTTTTCAAAGAAACCAATCTCAGTTTCACACTGCTGATAACCAAACAGTAAGTTATAATTCTTTCAATTCACAAAGGTTTGGAAGGCCTCACAATCAATCTACAAGGAGGTATACTAATAGGAATTACAGGAATTATACAGAGACTAACTTTGGAAAGCCAAAGTTCGGGATGTATAGATCCAAGACCAATTGGTCTTGGGTCCCTAGATTCTAATCTTTTGCTTTAATCGTGCAGGAACAGTTGAACAGGGCTGCCAATAATCTTTGGGTTGTGGATAGCGGCTGTTCCCGGCACATGACGGGTAACAAAATCTTGTTACACGATTTGAAACCTGTTCAAGGAGGGAGAGTGAGCTTTGCTGGAGAAAGTGGAGGCAAGATTACAGGAATGGGAACGGTGTCTAATGGAAAGATGACTCTAGAGAAAGTAAACTTTGTCGAAGAATTGAAGCACAATCTGCTGAGTGTGTCGCAGATCTGTGATAAGGAGTACACCGTACATTTTACAAAGAATGAGGCGATTGTGTTGCATCCTGGTTTTCAGATACCAGAGGAGTGGATTGTGATGAAGGCTCCACGTGAGAGGAATACGTATATTATGGATATGAGGTCGACTGAAATGGCCACGGAAGAATCATGCCTTATGACAAAAGCGAGCGAATCGGAGTCCGAATTGTGGCATAGGAGAATGGGGCACATTCATCTTCGGAAGATGAACCACATTGTCAAGAATGGACTTGTGCTGGGCGTTCCCTTGAAAAGTTTCAACTTTGAAGACAAATGTCTAGCGTGCAAGAAGGGAAAGCAGCACAAGAAACCCCATCACACCAAGAAGGTCAATTCTATTGTCAGTACTCTAGAATTGCTTCACATGGATCTCTTCGGTCCCGTGAATGCAAAAAGTCTAGGAGGTACTTCTTATTGCTTGGTGATCACTGATGATTACTCACGATATTCGTGGGTATATTTCCTGAAATCAAAAGATGAAACGGCTCAGATGGTGAAGAATTTGATTACCAAAGTTGAGAACGTTATGGATAAAAGGGTTAAGTTCATCAGGAGTGACAATGGAACGGAGTTCAAGAATTATGAAATGGAGATCTTCTGCCTTCAGAAAGGGATTGAGCACCAGTACAGCGCTCCGTATACTCCGCAACAGAATGGAGTGGCTGAGAGGAAGAATAGAACGTTAATTGAAGGAGCCAGAACTATGCTGGCTGATTCGAAGCTTCCTGTGGTGTTCTGGGCTGAAGCTGTTGCTACAGCCTGTTATATCCTGAATAGAGTCTTGACTGTTAAAAGACTTAATAAAACGTGTTATGAGCTTATGCATGAGAGGAAGCCCAACTTGAGTGGTCTTGAACCATTCGGGTCCCCTTGTTCGATTTTAAAGACAAATTCTAAATTTGGTGAAGTAGCCGATGAAGGAATCTTAGTCGGTTATGTTATTGGGACTCCCAACAGACGTGTCTTTAATACATCGACCGGCAAGGTTGAGGTGGTGTGTAACACCGATATCACAAGTTACAAACTGCCAAAACCAAGCAACGGACCTGCTGAGTTTTTCGACTATGATAGACTTTTTAAGTCTTTTAACATACCTTATTTGGATAGTGCAGAAGTAGAAGAAAGAGTTGCTACGAAGATGATCCTTGATGAGGAAGAAAATCTAGTGCAAAGACAGCTGTTTGATAAATGTCAACCTTCCTCATCAAATGCTATCGATACCCCTGCTGCCTCTCCTGAAGAAGAATTTTTCAATCCGTTTCACTCTCAGCAAGGAACAACCATTGACGAGCTCTCTTCTAACTTGGAAGACAATTTGCATGTCGGTTCGGTTCCGACCACGAGAATTCATAAAGATCACCCTTTGGAGAATGTGATTGGTGATGTGTCCTCCTGTGTACAAACAAGACGTAGCTTGAATGAGCACACCTGTGTTTACACAAACATTAAGGAGACAGGCATAATCAACGAATGCTTGTACACCTGCTTTATCAGCCAGATTGAACCAACGAATTATCAAATGGCTCTAAAGGACAGCTCGTGGGTCGAAGCCATGCAAGAAGAGCTGGCTCAATTCAAGAAAATGGAAGTTTGGACTTTGGTTGAAAAACCAAAGAATGTGCATGCGATAGGCACAAAATGGGTTTTTAAGTGCAAGAGAGATGAGAAAGGGATTATTATAAGAAACAAGGCGAGGCTAGTCGTTAAAGGTTTTAATCAACAAGAGGGGATTGATTATAATGAAGTGTTCGCTCCTGTGGCAAGATTGGAAGCCATTAGATTGTTTTTGGCATTTGCTGCTTATAAGAAGATGAAGGTATTTCAGTTAGACGTGAAAAGTGCGTTCCTAAATGGGAAAGTTGATGAGGTTGTGTACGTTGAGCAACCTCCGGGTTTTCCTGACCCAGACTTTCCAGACCACGTGTACAAGTTAAGCAAGGCGTTGTATGGACTACATCAGGCACCTCGTGCCTGGTACTCAACCTTATCAGATTACTTGCTTGAAAATGGGTTTGAAAGAGGGAAGATAGATAGCACGTTGTTCTTCAAGAGAAAAGGAAGCGACTTCCTGCTGGTGCAAGTCTACGTGGATGACATTATCTTTGCTGCATCAAAAGTCTCCATGTGTCAGGAGTTTGAGGCCGTCATGAAGAAAAGGTTTGAAATGAGTGCTATGGGTGAACTAACTTTCTTTTTAGGATTGCAGGTTGATCAGAAAAAGGATGGGATGTTCATTCATCAGACCAAGTATGTCCATGATGTGCTCAAACGCTTCAAGATGGAGGACAGCACTCCATTCGATACTCCAATCTGCGTCAACCATAAATTGGGTGCTGAGACAGACAATGACGCAGATGTGGACCCAACTCAGTATCGGGCTATTATAGGTTCTTTAATGTACTTAACTGCTTCTAGGCCTGATATTATGTTTGCAGTTTGTCTTTGTGCTCGTTTTCAGGCAAACCCAAAGGAATCTTACATGAAGGGTGTGAAGAGGATCTTGCGATATCTCAAAGGAAAACCTAAGCTGGGGTTGTGGTACGCGAAGGGAGGAGACTTGGAGTTGGTAGCTTACACAGATTCTGATTATGGAGGGTGCAATCAGAGTCGGAAGTCAACTACTGGAGGATGTCAGTTTCTAGGAGGCAGATTAGTGTCCTGGCAATGCAAGAAGCAGACATCAGTCGCCATTTCAACATGTGAGGCAGAATACATGGCAGCATCCAACTGCTGCTCCCAGGTTCTGTGGATTCAACAACAGTTACGCGACTATGGTCTGAATTTCTCACTTACTCCAATTTGTATTGATAACACTGCTACGATCTCAGTAACTAATAATCCCGTAAAGCACAGTAAAACTAAACATATTGACATACGTCATCATTTTATACGGGATTGTGCTGAGAAGAAACTAATTGTGCTTGAAAAGGTGGATACGCTTGATAATTTCGCTGATTTATATACTAAAGTGTTTGACAAATCAAGATTTCAAAACCTTGTTGAGTTGAATGGGATGATCAATCCCGAGTAACCATGCTTTTTGTGCATAAAAAAAAATGTCACTATCGCTTAAAATTATGTCGGTTACCTCAGTTTGAAGGACATATCCTCGGATATGTTTGGTCCTCATTTTCTACTTGTAGAGTATGAGGGTTGCCATTAACCAGATGACTGAAAGTGACCGGGCGATTATGATGTCTTTTTATTCTTTCACTAATTAGTCGATCATACTTAGTTAGAAGGACACATACTTGTATGTGGTCGGTCCAGCTAATCCATTGGATTCGCAGGATAACCGTTTACCTGAAGACTTTGAACTGATCGGGGCGATTGAAGTCAAAAATTTTTTTAGGGAAATGAAATTATTTTTCAAGTCTACTACTTCGTAAGAAGTTCTGTTACTATATTTTAACAGAAAATTGATCCAACCTTGGAAAATGATAGATTTACTGATTCTGTGTGCTTAACTAGTGAAGTTATTAGGCTTAAAAGGCTTTAGAACAGTCATTGTATGTCATGGTAGCTTTTTATGGTGCGTAAAAGTAGATGTGATACAAACTAAATCTACTCGATTTTACGTGGAAACTCCTTAAGAGTTTTGCATGTCTTCATATATATCTTTCCGAATGATAGGCAGAAAAGCGATTACCCAGTCATACACGAGCCCGTAAGTGTTCTGATTCCCGTAAAGATAGTGTGTGAAGAAACTGCAGTGATACAGATTCGGGACTTGCAGTTGTTTACTACTCTGAAGTCTATGTAAATGTTTATCGTAAAATAAAAAAAAAAAAAAAAAAAAAACCTTATGAGTTATTGAAACATTCTAGAGCTGACAATGTCAAGACTTCTCAATCATGGAGTAAGAAAGAGAACGGGAAGCAGATGAAGAGTACTTACAAACTTAATCAGACACTATGGGTTGAAGTCAATTCGGGGTGACTTGGGGAAAGCCAGATACGCTTTGAGAATAGATAGGAGGCATCATAATCTCTGAGTTGTTGCCCACTTAATTTTTGAGCTTAATTGAACTTAACTCGTATCACAGAAACGATGAAAACCATCTTAAGTTATTTACCTGCTTACAACCTGTTTCTTTATGTCATAATACAGCTAAACACGGATCTATGTGACAGTCACGTAGTTAGTATGATTCATGTTCGGATCTTTTCTAAAACGTAGTAGTCCTTGTCGAGACTGAAATTTGATCCCTTGTACTTTAATTTTTAAAAGTTTTTCGTACTTAGGTAGTTTATGATTTTATAACTGGTTACTTGGACTTGATCGTGTCATTTAATTCTTAAAGGGAAGTTTTTAAAACTTAATTGCAAAATGTTCAAACTATAGGGGTTTATTTTGTAAAATCGGCAAACTTGTGAATAACTTCGCCCTAGGCGAAGTTATCCACAATTTCGCCTGTGTAACTCCGCCCCTATATAAAGAATACTTAAGGTCAAACAGTTCATTATTTTCTGAAATTCGGCGAACTTATTCTCTCGATTAATCCAGCGAACTTGTCCGTTTTCCAGCGAACTTATCATTTTTTTCCGATCCTTGTGCTTATTTTTCCAGTTTCCGTTTCGATTTCAAGGTGTGTGTTGTCATTATATCGTATAATCATTGTTCTCCAATGTTAATCAGTGGTCGTTTCGACCCGGTTATGGACCTCGGACCGTCGGACCGTTCAATCGGATTTTTCAAAAATTGTTTTACGTGGTTCTAATCAGTTTGATCGTCTAAATAACCTTAAAATCATGTGTTTCGGACCCCTCAATCATCAAACTAACCATGAAACATCAGATTTCCGAGTTTGAATCTGCTTAATGTCGCCGATTCATATTCAGGCGAACTTATAGGTTAAGCGAAGTTAATAGACGAAGTTACAGTTGAAGCGAAGTTGTTTACCAACTTCGCCCCACCTTTAACTTCGCCTATACAGAATAATCACAACTTCGCTCATGGTAACAGGCGAACTTGTGGTTTGCCTTGACGGTCATCTAACTTGATTTGTTTGTTGCAGATATGGCTGCAGTAGCAGGTGCTGGAGGTGCTGGAGGAGATGATGGAGGAGATAATGAGAGACAATTCTTTCCGGGTCATAACATGTATATCACACTTGACCCAGACGCGAGTGGAGTAGATGATTTCCGCGAAATCATCACATTCCTGCTACGCTCGCGGATATTCCACGCCATTACGACAACTCTGCCGATTTCCTTGCCCAACATTGAGGATTTCTGGCAGACGGTGGAATATGACTGCCGCGTCGACCCCCCGGTGATGCGTGCAACGATAAATGGTCAGGATGTTCAGTTCTCGTCTGAACAAATCCGGGTGGCTTTGCAATTCGGAGAGGAGACGAGGGACGACCCGACAGAGTTTGTTGCTCCATTCCGTGATGGAGCATTTCTACGAATGGGATATTCTGGTCCCTTGGGGGATACACAAAGAAGGAAAGGTTTCTTGCTCGATCAGTGGCGCTTCCTCATACACGTAATGATTGTCTGCATGTCAGGGAGGAAGGCGGGCACTGACGGGATGGGCGCGACCTTGCAGTCGGCGATGACTGCTCTGACTTATAACAAGCGTTACAGCTTGAGTCAGATGGTCTTCTATGAGATTGATCGACAGCGAAGGGCGATGGGGCGTGAGAGATTCATCATGTATCCAAGATTTCTCCAAATGATCTTGAATCATGTTGCTCCCACGTTGCCTCACCGTCGCCCTATCAGATACGTGGAGAGTGTGAACAAGCGTATCTTTGCTCAATGTAGAACTTCGAGTGCTAGAAGCAAGCCTGAACTGCGTCCTAGGCATACTCCACTGTTTGGGTATTTAATTAACCCGGAGTATGTTCCTGCTAATGGGGACGAGTTTAGAGATCCTCAAACACAAAAGGCGGGAGCACCTCAAGATGTACCTGCTGCGCCTGTTGTGACAGCTGAAGAAGAGGTAGACCTTGACGCTGCTTTTGGCGGCCAAGGATTTTTTGACATGGACCGAGTTGATCTTCAAGAAAATATACAGGTCTCGATTCCACAGAGTACGGGAGTAAATGTTACTAGAGCAGCTACGACGGTGGATGACTCAGATTTTGATGATGTAATGGATGAGGCAAGACGTATGATGGTGACTCAAGAGAGGACGTATGGGAAGAGAAAGAGGACAGATGACGACAGTGAGTCAGAAGAAGAAGAAGACATTCATAAGTTGATCAGACGTTCAAGAAGGGACAGGACAGGTGCAGGTAGGGGAGCTGGTGAGAGCTCTAGAGTCATACGTTTCGCTCCGCCCGCACTGTCCGGTATGTCAATTGTCCCTACACCATTACAGGTCACAAGGCCAAGCGCCACGGACGTTCCCATGGTGGCTACATCATCATCTGTTGGCCTCCCATCCATCACACTCCAGCTGACGACTCCAGATATTGTATCGTTGCCGCCTCCAACGCATACTCCGTCGGAGGTTGTTGCACAGGTTATTGAGTCGACAGTGGTTCACACTGCAGGGTTGTCGGTCACGATACCACCTGCGGTTACGTCCACAGCTACTTCTGATGTCCCGGTTTCATTCGAAATCCCTCCTCAGTATACTCAAGACATATCTCACATGAGGTTCGATTTCGATGCAACCCTATCAGACTCGGAAAGAATAGCTGCACTAGAGCGGGTCGTGGCAGAGCAATCTAGGATATATCTTATCCAGACCCAGGCTATTCAGCGCCTAGTAGCAGAAAATCAACTACAGTCGTCCCTCCTGGTTGAACATGGAAAAATTATAGATGCTATGAAGGAGTTCTTGGCATCTCAGGGGGAGACGAGCTGTAAAGGCGACGAGCTCAGGACAAAGAAGAAGAATGACAGAGACGATGATCCCAATGCATCGAAAGGTGCAGGTTGTGAGTTGCCAAGAACTACCCAAGCTCTTGGGACAACCACAGCTCAGGGGGAGTCTGCAGGTGCAGCTGGCGGTTCTGGTGGTGATGAGGTGGTGATGGTAGATGACGAGGAGATGGGAGATGATGTGATCGATGCCTTGAAGGAGTTGGATGATGATATGTTAGATGTTGATGATGTGTGTGATGATGATGTGCTGCCATTAGAAGAAATTGAGAAGATTGGTGCACAGATAGTGATAGAAGATGATGTTGAAGAAGGTGAAATTGTAGAGGAGAATGTTGAACACGAGCTTCCAACCGTTGAGAAGTCGAATGTATGTGAAGATACAGTAGTTGATGATACAGAATAGGAGGAGCAGCCTAGATGGAAGGAAGGCTATGCTCATTGGTTTATCAAAACGAAGAAGCCAGTGGTACCTACAATGTTCAAGAAAAGTTATAATATTAAAGGGTACGCTGAGTCAAAGAAAGGCATTATCTGTTGGTTATATGATGAACAGCTAAAAGTGTTCGTGGTGAAAAGATATGATGGGATCCAATACTTTAAGAGGACGTTGAGATCTCTAAATACCTTACCTGAGTGTGAGGTAAAGGATTTGGCCAGACTGGGGTTGATTAATAGAAGTGATGATAATATGGCCAGAGTTATTGGGAAGATAGTATGGAAAGAAAGTATTAAAGAGAAAAAGTTTGAGTTGTTAAAACCACAGAAAGGGAAATTAATTGAAGATACTGAAAGAGGAATGAGAGCAGATGGCAAACCTTGGATAGTGATGAAATATAAGCCGATTCGGTGTTTGAAAGAGGTTCCAATGAAGACTATGCCTCAAGATGTGCTGAAAGATCTGAAATGGTGGTATGTGGATTGCCAGACTGCTGAAGCCGTGATGGAAGACGAAGACGAACAAGAAGTGCTAAGAATGTATGATCCGATGCATCTTGTTAATTTATCTAAAGCTGATCTGCAGGTGTTAAACGAGAAGAAGATATTCTATATTCCTGCTTGGAAAGGCGAAGCGAGGAAATATCAGCGAGTAGTCACGGTCTGTGTAAGAGAGGGAGTGCATGCATGAAGATTACAAGACAAGTGCTTAAAGATAAAGATATGAATCTACTGCCAAGGGGGAGTCTGTTGGTGCATAATGTCAGTAGTTCATAGTCTAGTGTCTGTAATCCAGTCTGTAATGTTAATTGTGTTTTGTTTATGTTTAAGCGAAGTTACTGACAAGTTCGCTTATCAGGCGAACTTGTTAGTCAAGCGAAGTTAGCGACAACTTCGCCTGAACATATCAGGCGAAGTTGTCTTGTATTTATACGCTAGGCCACGGCTTGTTTAGAGTTTTTTAAGGTAATCGTATACAGACGTGTGTGAGTCGAGAGACGTGAGAACCAGAGAGTATTGAGTCTGTATTCAGTGATTATATCACGTGTTTCGGTTATAATATAACGTGTGTTCGTTTATTCGTATCGTGTGTTTGTTTGATTCGTGTTCTACGCTCGTAACAACCTACGCAGGGATTCCGCACCTGTGTAGATCGAGATATCCCGTGCAGATCCATCCAGGGAACCTACAAACCCGATATCACTGATATATGTCTCACCAAACCCAGATAACCTTAAACGGGTTATAACTTCTCATTATATTAAAATTTAATCTCACCGGATATTTGATATGAAAATCCTATAAAATAGAGATATAATAAAAATTAATATTTATCTTTTAATAAACAGATATTATTTATATTAAGAAACAATTTTGTAGTAAAAAGAAAAAAATAAGTAGGTCATATATCTCACTAAACATGTACCTTTTAAACGGATTATAACATCTTACTTATTTGTGAACCCGTTTTATCATCAAACCCTAAGTAAATTATTAAATTTTTTAGAATAAATAAAATTAGAATCTAAAAAAATATAAATATTAGACACGAAAAAGAAACACAACCCCCGTAAAACGGGGGATAAAAACTAGTAATATATATAAACGAAAATATTAAAAATCATACGTGCCGTGATGTGGTCGCTCCCCCTTTTTTTTGGAGTCATTAGATTTGCTTGATTTTTAAATGGAGGCTTCTCATGCATTTGACTCGAATTCACGGGTTTGGGTCTTACGAAACCCAGATATTCCTTAAACGGATTATAATATCCCATTAAATTAAAATTTATTCTCACCAAATTATTTATATGAAAATCCTATAAAATATGATATACTAAAAATTATTATATGATTTTTTTTTTAAAAATATTATTTATAATTAAGAAACAATTTTATAGTAAAAAAATAAGCGGGTCTTGGGTTTTAGATAACTTTTAAATCGGGTTATAACATCTTAGTTATTTGTGAAAACTTTTTATCATCAAAATCTAAGTATATTATAAATTTCATTATAATAAATAAAATTAAACCCAAAAAAGTATATAAATATTAAAAAAGAGTAATGTAAAACAGCCCTGTAATACAGGAGATAAAAACTAGTTCATGATAAAGGGTGAATTTACACTTAACGTATTCGCATACGTATACACTGACATATTTAAGAACTTGTCGAAATATAGGAATTATATAAAGGTTAGGATGCCACATAAAACATATATAATCTACATTTTATCTATTCAAATAAATTACAATAATTGTAGACCCACTTAAAGATTCATTCTTATCCAAAATTTCTCGCTCAAACTATTTTCATGCTTTTATTGAAAACTTATTTATGTAAGTGTAATCAATAAATGTCAACCCAACATTTAATTAAACAACAAATTACCTAAATTATAGGGAGTATAATAAAAATATTTATATTTTTAATAAAATCATATCTACCTTTTTTATTAAATCAATTTATAAACATGAGTAAAGTGCCATTTTAGTCCTTGTGGTTTGGCAAATAATGCGAATTTAGTCCAAAAAGTTTATTTTTTGCATATGGACCCTCCACGTTTCTCAGTTCTTGCCAATTACATCCAAATCACTAACTCCGTTAAATTTTATCGTTAAGTCAGGGGTAGACATGTATTTTCACTATTTCTTTATTATAATACTTTTTTCAGTGAACTGCGGTTTTCGTCCTTGTGGTTTGTCCAAATCTGCGGTTTTAGTCCAATAGTTTTAAGTTTGCAATTTTCTTCCCTATGGTTTCATTTCAATTGCAATTAAACTCGAATTCCCTAATCTCGTTAAGTTTGGTTGTAAAACCCATCAGTGTGCCCTTCACGTGAGGGACAATTTTGTTCCTTATTTTTTTTCTCTTTTTCCCCAAATACACCCCAGCCCCTCACGTGAGGGGGTTGCGAATTAGGGTTGAATTTTATTTGGAGAGAGAAAAGACAAAATTGATCGTCACATGAGGGGCACGCAAATGGGTTAACGACAAGACTTAACAAGGTTAATAAATTCTGGTTTAATTGCAAGTGAAATGAAACCATAAGAAAGAAAATTGCAAATTTGAAACTACTGGACTAAAACTGCAGATTTTGACAAACCAGAGGGACGAAAATCGCAGTTTAGTTAAATAAGTATTATAATAAAGAAATAGTGAAAAGACATTTCTACCCCGGACTTAACGATAAAATTTAACGGGGTTAGTGATTTGGATGTAATTGGCAAGAACTGGGAAACGTGGAGGGTCCATATGCAAAAAATAAAATTTTTGGACTAAATTCACATTATTTGTCAAACCACAAGAACTAAAATGGCACTTTACTCTATAAACATTTTTAAGTGTAGGAGATAAATGTGGTAAAAAATAATGAACGATATTTATATGTCTAAGAAGATAAAAACAAGAAGAAATTATGAACGAATACACTACGTGAATATCGACTTTTAGCCACACATGTGGTCTGGGCGATTTGCCACACTTCGGCTTAAATGTATGGCTAAAAGGTCTTTGACCATTTTTGAAAACCTTCCAGAATGTTTTGGCCACACATGTTATTCTTCATGTGACCATTCTATACCTACTCAGATACTTTTCGCCACACTTTGAAAAAAAACTATGACAAAATCTAGCCACATTATAAAAACGTGTGGCGAAATGTGACCTACAGTCATAGTTTGTTTGATCTTTGATACATGTGACCAAAAACACATGCATTAGCCACAAACTGTGACATTTAACTAGCCACATGTTTTAATAGTGTGGCCAAATATGATGAACGGCTACTGTATTGATAAGAGATGTGTCTAAAAGGTAAAAGATATAGCCACTTATATTACGTTTTGTGGCCTAATGTCACATTTGTTAGCCACATTTTTAATAATGTGGCGAAGTATGACGAACAACCATTGTATTTATTAGTAATGTGGCTAAAACGCTTAAAATATATGGCCACTTATACGAGGTTGTGTGACCAAAGAGTAGTTTAGTTTTATATGGCTACAACGCTTTATTTTTCCTAAGTACCATCACCTTCACCTCCTCCCAATTACAAACCTAATCCATAAACATCGATTGAAGCTCATTACTCTTTTTCATCACTTTGATTCTTGCTCCAAACTTCATCAACCATCCTGCGATCAAATCTAACGGGGGTTTTCAACATGATTAATTAGAACCCTAGAGATGTCAAAAAATGTTAGGGTTTGAGTTTTGTTGAGATCAGTTGGTTGACAGATTCATTATCGTTTATTGATTGGTCTGTAACTCGATGTTAAACAACGATTATGTAACATCCCAAATTTCAAGATTTTTATAAATATGGATTTTAAACCAAAGAGGGGTCAAAGAGGAAATAAAACAAAAGGGTGGATGATGTATATTTTTGGATGTTCTGGATGTGTGTGTGGACAGAAGAAGAAAACAAGCAAGAAGAAGAGAACAAGCAAGAAGGAGAACAGATTATTTCACTTCTCAAATCGATTATCAAATCGAGCATTAGAAAATACATAATCATCATCTAGTAGATCGATTATTGGGTAAGTGTTTCTAACTCTAAAGTTGGGGCTTTGTTATCTACACTTCATGCATGATGATCTATTACGTGTTTTATGTGATTATTGATAACTGATAGTAATAATATTGATTATGTGATCTATTACTAGTTACAATTGTTGATTCTATAATAGTAGTGTCAAACTGTGTTCAAGAGTATACCATATTTGATGAACACAGTTGATAAATTAGAGATCTTTTATGGATGTGGTTATATGATTATAATCTGTACACATAAGTTGATTGTTGTAATTCATCAAACATAAGAGGTCACTGTTAAAATGTGTGAGCAAATAGGCATTTCAGATCGTACGTAGAGATTTAAAGTAATGATTTCAAATGAATGCACACAAGGTGTTTGTGAAAATGTCTCAACCAACAAGGAATTAAAAGAGTTGTTAAGATGTGAAATTCATATTACTGCTGTCAATAAAGTTCGTATAAAATCACAAAATCGGGTGAATGTGTATTATACATGCTTGAAAACCTATTTTTATGTACTAGGTTTCATATTTGAACACGATAAGCTAATTCAGACTTAAAACGGATCAAAACAGTAGATTAAAATGATGACAGCATGTTGTTTGAAGTTAAATTATGTTGTTGTCCTGTTCTTTGAATAATCATATAAAATAGTATAAAAATCCGAGAAAGATGTATTTTATATTATTGAAAAGCTCCTTGAGTCTACTACGTTTTATATGTGAACATGAAAAGCTGTTTCTGATGAAATATTGTTCAAAACAGTTAGTTTCTAGAGCAATACAGCAGATTCAGCATACTGTTTTGACAGAAAATAGGTTGCTGACCTGTTTTGCTAAAAATCACATATAATAAACCGTAGCTCCGATAAAGGTGAACTTTATATGCTTGGAAACCTCTGTGAGTTTACTACATTTTACTTTTGAGCATATTAAGTTAGTTCTGACTTTTAACTGGTCAAAAGTTGGGGTCTGCACAAAAGGTGCAGCACTGAAAATAGTTTTTTTCATAATAATAAATGGTGTGCGCACTTGTTTAGAAGTGATTATGACATAACTGCTTTAATGTAAATTAATGCCATAATGTATGAAGTTGCTAAGTAGAGCCTAGTCGTATATGTACTGAGTTAACCGTTAAAACGGGGGAAGCGGATAAATGACTTGAAAATGTTTAACTGATAACTTGATGAACACATTGATGATTCTTGGCTTGTTAATTATTCGGTATGAATGAGAGTGGTATGAAAATACCGAGTGTCCACATTATGTATTCTAACTTGTTGAAAGTTGACTTTAACAAGCTAGGTATGTTGAAGCTTGGAAGCCAACGAGTCAAATGGACGAAGTGTAATCAAGCTCCTACGAACAAAGGTAAGTTTATCTTACATCTATTTTAAGAAGTTACAAGTCTTATTAGTATGTTTTGATTTCTTATGAATATCAAATGGATATGGGCCGCCTTGACCCATTAATTGAAAGTTGATTATTTTGACTATACTTAGTGTGTACTGGTTGTTTTAACTCGTTACAGTTTGAAGTTTACCCTATCAAATGTCTAAGTGGAAATTACTCGTGTCTAGAATATAAATAGTACTAGCAATGTGTAGTACGGTTTGATTTGGGTTTCGGACCAGCTTGACGATTATAATAATAATATAGTAATTAGATGAAGATTTGACTCGTTGGTGAATATTAAATTAGTAGCATGATTTAATTAGAGAAATGTCGTTAAGTTGTTTAGACGGGTTGTAAATAATATGTTGAAAAGTTGTAACCGTTTCTAAAGTTGAATTTTAGTTGAGACGTGAAATAGCATTAAGATTAATATAAATGGGTTGTAATTATGTTGATGGGTTATAATCATGCTGATTAGGACAGGTACGCGAAGCTTATGATCAATCGGGCGAGTTAAGATACATAATAAATTGAATCTTTGGAGTTGCATAACGGTAGCCAGCATAGACTACGCTGGACCTGGTTTGGCTTAATATTTTGACTAATGTTACTCCGGGATTAATATCTTATTTATATATAATATTTAAATATTGGCAATAACTAATATTTGGTATTGGATTGCTTTAGGCGAAGCCCACAAATGGAAGCGAAAAGCCGAAGATCAAGTGCTCGGATTTAGACACCAATACACATCAAAGTGCAAGTTTCTAATATTGATAATGAATTATGAATAAGTTTTAAAATATGTACTATCTTTGATTAAAAGACAAGTTCCTACGGATATTATACGTGATGTTCGGATATTATACGTGATGTGTGGATACATGTTAGGACTTTTGGTACTGTTGAAATTACTTATTATCACCAACGATTTTTTTTAATTGAGTCGTTCCGACCCTGACCTGTTTCGACCCTGACCCGTTTCGACCCATAACCCATTTCGACCCAACCCAACCCATTTCGACCCAACCCAACCCATTTGCCACCCCTATGTTTAATGTATATTGACGGGTTAGGCGAGTTGTACCTCTTAAGACACAATTTAAAAATATATTCAAAAATAATAACAAAAAAATCATAAGTCAAATTATAAATAAAAAACGAAAAAAGTAAAAAAACTAAAACATTTCCTCTGTTGTCCTTGTTAAAAAAAATCGACCCGAAACCTGTTTTGACACGTTCCGACCTTGACCCATTTTGACCCGGACCCGTTATGACCCGAACCTTTTGACCCTAACCATTCCGACCCGAACCATAATAACCCTTTTTTTTAATTGACCCGTTTGGACCTGACCCGTTTCGACCCATAACCCGTTCCGACCCATAACCCGTTTCGACCCAACCCATTTGCCACCCCTATGTTTAATGTATATTGACGGGTTATGCGAGTTGTACCTCTTAAGACACAACTTAAAATTATATGCATAATGGGCCCATTAGAGATTTCAAGGCCCAATATGATCCACTAGGACATGTATGAGTTGTTTTTGTCTATTATAGTCTAATATGACTCCCTGTAACACGATATAACCCTTAAATATCTAATGTTACATATCACATGCCATAATAGACCACTAAGAGATTTCAAGTCCTAATATGACCCATTAGAGCGACTATGACATGAAAAAGGCTATAATGGGCCACTAACACCAACAAGGCCCAATAAGACCTATGATGAAAGTATCACATGTTATCGGCCATTAACATCTAACTATGACTAATGACATTCCTATACAACCTTCTTAGAGCAACTATGATGTGATAAAGGCTATAATGGGCCACAAACACCAGTTAAGGTCCAATAAGGCCCATTGATGAAAGTAAGACATTTTGTTGGGCGTTAACCAAACTATGACTCACTAAACTCATATTCAACCCTTTTAGAGCAACTATGATATGATAGAGACTACAATGGGTCACTAACAACAATCAAGGCCCAAGACGGCCCATTAATGCAAAGTATAACGACCAACTATGCCTATGGCTCACTACACTCATATACAACCATCTTGTAGCAACGGGGACATGATAGATGCTATAATGGCCACTAGTACCATTCAAGGCCCATTGATGAATGTATGACATGTTTTGGGCGTTAACATCTAAGTATGACTAATGATAGTCATATGCAAACTTCTTAAAGCAACTATGATGTAACCAAGGGACACTAACATCTAACTATTAGTCTATGACTAATGATAGCCAAATAAGGCTTATTGACGAAAGAATGGTGTGTTTCGGGCGTTAACATCTAACCATGACAAATGACACTACTATACAACTCTTTTATAGCAACTGTGACATGATAGATGCTATAATGAGATACTAACACCGATCAAGAACAAGGATGACCCACTAATAAGCGTATGGTTTATTATTGAGTGTTAACACTGATTACTACACTCTTATACAACTCTTTTAGAGCAACTATAAATATCACTTGTATTTATTTTATATGTTTTTATATTTAAAATACAATTTGTTATATTATTTAAGGTTTAATTAGTTGTTATACACACACACACACACACACACACACACACTAACAACTCTTTATTTTAATTAAAAGTAAAAATATTTAATTCTATTTATTTCCTATTAATTTTACTTCCCTTAAAATTTCAAATTAAATTCACCCCCTCTTTTCTTCAAAAAAAATTGAATTACCCTCTCACTCTTAAATCTAATTTCTAATTAACCTATCTTTTTTTCTTTCTCTTCATTACTTCTTATTTTTCTTCTTCTTCATCTCTCTACACCCACCATCTTTCATCTTTAATTCTCTAACTCACTCAATTTTTAACCAAATCCTTTGATTCCGGGCTTTAATCTTATTATTTTTGCGAGAGGAATTCACGTATGGTGTCGGTTTCCATCAATTCTATCTCGATTTTTGCCGGATTCGTGTTGAGTGTGAAGAACCCTAAGAACCAAGTTTGGGGATTTTCAATTTTAAGTGCTATTTCTTGTAACTGAAGCTTAGTACATCTTCTTTCATCGCTAAAAAGGTATGTATTTCCCTTGTAATTGAAGCTTAATACATCTTCTTTCATTGCTGACAGATTCGTTTTTGTTTATTTATTGGTATGTAACTTAATGTTAAACGATGATTATTTTATGATTATTGATTCTAGGATATAGTACTATGAGTCTAGTTTCCAGAAAGGTAAAATCTTTAATTTTTGGACGAGTTTTGAATAGGTTTTATAATTTTACAAAAACACTGGTCAAAGCTGATTTGTGGAGTTATATTCTGGCCTGTCTTTCCGACACCATAACTCCCTAATGACAAAACCAAACGGGTTGGTTCCAGTTCTGAAAATTAGTATTATGAGCTTTGAAGACAACCCAATTGGTCTTGCACAATTTGGATTAATGAGTTGATAAAACCATTAAACAAGTGTTTGTTGTGCAATCTGCTGAATTGTTGGTACATATCTTTAATGCTTGAATTATTGTGAGTTTTGTATATATGAGAAAAATATAATAAAAAATTTTTGAGAAACCTAATTCAAATATTCTACTGTGGTAAATTTTGTAGAATTTATACTTCTTCTTTTCATAGTGAATAAAATCAGTTTGTACATGTTATAATCTGTCTCGTGAACTAAGTGATCATAAGTTAAGTTGTATGATGAATGTTTGGTTGATTTGCCATGATACGATGTGTGAATACATGTTAGGACTTTTTAGTACAGTTGTCTAATGTGATTGTGCATGAAGGTCGTTGTGCTATGCGTCGATTCAAGTTTTTAATTTTATATTTTTTACCCTATATATGTATCATATATTTTTCTCTCTTTTTAGGGTTGGAACACAGAAAAATGGCTAAAGAAGTCCGCGAGCGGGAGAGACAACCGCACGAAAGAGGGTAATGATGGCAGTATATCTCAGCATACGGGCGGTTCAATAGGGTTTGATGAGCATCGTATCCGCTTGGTAAGCTAGTTTTATTTGTAAATTCAATCTTAAAAAAATAGGTCAAAAATTATAATTGTTTGTGCTTTAACGTTTATTACATTACTTCTTATTAGGAAAAAGAACATGGTCGAAAAGTTAAGTGGATTGAAGTATTCTTAGATACCCACCTTAGCAAAGAAAGCAAGAAAAAGTATTGGGTGGGCGAGCTCAACATTAATAGCCTTGTTGCATTTGATTTTTGTACGGATGAGTCAGAACACGCATTTGTAAGTTATCTTTATCAATTTTCGTTTTTTTATATAATTAGGTATAACATATCCACCAGGGGCAAGCAAATGAAATAGACCGTTTCATATTTTATTTACATGTGGTAACATAAAAACTGCTAACACTATAATTTAATATACATGTGGTATACTCATAAACGGGTTGGTTCGGTTTATAACTAAAAATTTAAATGAAAATTACATACTGATTTTGTGGGTGTAATATATAAACGGGTTGGTTCGGGTTCAGGTCCATGAAACCAAACCGGAAATAAACCGTTAGTAACGGTTTGGTTTGGTTCGGTTTAAAAGTTATACGGTTTGGTTTTGGTTTACATAAATTAAAAACCGTTATCAACGGTTTGGTTTATAGTTTGACGAAAAACCGCAAAAACCGGACCGTGAACACCCCTACTTGGCTTTGAGGTTTCGCCTTACATTAACCCTTTATTAGTTATGATGCTAATATTTTTAACAATTTTAGGTTCAAAAAGTTAGAGCCGAAATGGAAAAAGAACTAGAAAATAAAAGGAAGTCAAGAAACGAGTTGGAAGAACGAGCAGCGAATGGAACAAATGGAAAAAGAACTTAAGGAAAATGAAGAAAGGAGGCAAAAACAATCTGATGAGCTTATGAGAAAGTTTGAGGTCGATAGTAATTAGTAGTAGTTTCAAATATTTTGAATTTATAACTTATTAGTGAATGTTTGGTAATGTAAACCTATTTTAAATTTATGTTGTTGGGTTTGTTAAACTTATGAAAAAACATGTTTTGAATTTATGCTAATGTGTTTAGTTACATTTTTAGCCACATTGACAATAACCTCCAGTGTCTATATAATATGATTGGCCACACAATACATCACTATGTGTGACGAAAAGTTTGACATTAGCCACACTTTAAATTAGGAAAAACATTATGTGTGACAAACGGTAATACAATAGCCACACCACAAACTACAAAAGAGTGTTTGACTGGCAAGTTTACATTTTTAGCCACATTGACAATAACCTCCAGTGTCTATAAGATATGATTAGCCACACAATACCTCACTATGTGTGACGAAAAGTTTGACAATAGCCACACTTTAAATTACGAATAACATTATGTGTGACAAACGGTAAGACAATGGCCACACCACAAACTACAAAAGAGTTTTTGACTAGCAAGTTCACATTTTTAGCCACATTGATAATAACCTCCAGTGTCTATATGATATTATTAGCCACACAGTACCTCACTATGTGTGACGAAAAGTTTGACAATAGCCACACTTTAAATTAAGAAAAGCATTATGTGTGACAAACGGTAAGACAATAGCCACACTATAATCTACAAAGGAGTGTTTGAGTGGCAAGTGAACATATTTAACCACTTTTAATGTAATATCCAGTGTCTATATCATATAATTAGCCACTCTATTATTAAATTTAAGTGGCCATTTCTTTGCTATATCCACACGGTATAGGTCACAATGCAAGCTTAACACAACCCTATTGGCCACATTAATATAAAATTCATGTGGCTGAAACATGAATTCATGTGGCTATATAGATGCAATGGTCACTCATAGTAAATTGTCATGTGGCCATTTTCTACCGTTTAGCCACACTTATTGGAGAGACTTCTTGATGGCCAGCAACTAATGCATGTACCCTTTAGCCACACTTATTACCACATAAGACCACTAAAAACTCTGTGTGGCCATATCATACCCACGGTGTCGTGACCTTTGGCCACATATGACCTGAACCAAATGTGTGTGGCTAAAGGCCTACGGCCACACTTTTTTCGTGTGGCCGAAGGTCAATTTTCACGTAGTGATAGCATTTTTATTCGCACGTATTCGTTTAACATCCATGGATCCATAGAGTTCTCATCCATCTCTTTCAAATTTACAATACAATAGCGTGTTTTAGTCATGCTAATTTTATATATGATGTTCTATTTTTATGTCATTAATAATGAAACATTTTAGCATCTTTTGTTAGAATTTGTTATTCCACTAAAAAATATAATCACAATTTTACAACTTATAAAATCAATAGGTGCATATTTTTCGTGATTATGAAGAAATTGTGTGAGAATGTTTCCATCACGTACTCGTATGAATATTCCATTATAAAATATAATTTGAACTTATTAAACTATTTAATTTAATAAAATATAATTTTTTTAATTTAATCATTTAATTTCTTTAATTTAATTATATTTCTTTAAGCTTCTTGTGAATCACATGGGTTTTAAAGCTTGTATGTTATATATGAATGAACATTTAATTATAATTTATTGCATGTAAATTATGCTTTTTTAGTTAATTAATAATTTATCTAACAAGATCATATGATTTTAACTACAAAATTTGTTCCTTAAACAACTCGTAGTGGTGGAGAAGTAGGGCGAGACCGAGAGGAGATTGGAAAGGAACAAACCCACCCCTCCACACACACATAATATTTCTCAGTTGTGAACAAGAAGAAGTGGAGGTCTCACCTCACTTCTATTAATTTTGTTATTTATATACTCATTAAATCAACTCCTCCCCCCATCTAGAGATGGCCAAAAAAACCGGTTGGGGAACCGGTTTACCGGTTTAAACCGGAAACCGGTTTTTACGAAAACCGGTTTTTTAAAAACCGGTTTGACCGGTTTAGAAACCACCGGTTCGTCTTTCGGTTACAAGTTCTAGATCCAAAACCGGTTAATGGAAAAACCGGTTTTTTTTTATTAACCGGTTATGGAAAAACCGGTTAACCGGTTTATAAAAAAACCGGTTAACCGGTTTATAAAAAAACCGGTTTATAATGGCTATATGCCCGTTTTTTTTGTTTTTAGACCGTTTTTTTTTTTACCATTTTACCCCCACAAACATCTATATATAGTTTAGGTTGGGTATTGGTTAGATCACACTCGATTATACAACTCCAAACGCTCTAAACGTTTATTTCATACGCGATTATTTTGTTATCTCACGCTCAATTATACCACATTACCACTCCATACGCTCTTATTTCGTAGTCGTTTATTTCATACTCGAGTATACCACTCTTATTTCGTAGTCGATTATCATGGCCTCCCAAAGTGGTACCAACTTTGTGAAACACATGACTCCGGATGAATTTAGAAGTCTTGATTTGCTGGCTTGGTGGAGAGGTAAGGAGGATGAGTTTCCGATTCTCGCCGCCATGGCCAAAGATTTACTAACGGTCCAAGCTTCCACGGTAGCTTCGGAGTCTGCTTTTTCTGTTTCTGGCAGGGTTATATCGATTAGGAGAACTCGACTCACTGCACCAGCTATAGAGATATCGATTTGCTACAAGGATTACTTGGACTCTTTAGATAGGGCACAACATCAACGCTCACTCGAGGGGGAAATGGAGTATGAAGCGGGCTTGTATGAAGACGAGGTCAATGAAGGACACACTCAACCAATGACCGATGAAGAAGCCGCGTACGACGATTACCTAAGAAATAGCTCGGGATCGGGGTAGCGAAGAAAATTAGTTAAAGAAACAGCAAACATGGAGGCAAATCATGAGTAAGAAACAGCAAGTTGTTCATGTAATCGTGTCTAAGCATTCTTTTTCCTAATATGTGCTCTTATTTACTTGTTGATTTGGATTTTTCTAATTTAGTTAAAGAAACAGCAAACATGGAGGCAAATCATGAACAAACTGTGATTGGGAACAACAGGAGCATCTGCTAGTTCACGATTTAATGTTTGTATTTTTGAGTTAAATCATGAACAACAGTTCTTGGCAGAGATTTCTTCAGTGTTAATGATTTAATATTTGTATTTTTGAGTTACGAATATGCGATAACGATTTAATGTTTGTATTTTTAATGTAAAAACTATAAATGAAAGTTATGTGTTTTTAATCTTTGGTTTGTTGAAAACACATTCACTAACACACACTCATACTCATCTTCCAAGCAAAGAACCCTAACAACGAAAGCAAAGAATGGCTTCGGTCAGTCCGTTTTGCCTTGTAGTTACCGTTTTGCCTTGTAGTTACCGGTTTGTTTATACTGTGAAAAAATAATGGTCTTCATTAAGTACAAAATATAAAAAACAAATATTCGTATTTGAAACCGCGAAATTTAAAAAAACAAAAAAAAAACCGGTTAATAAAAAAAACCGGTTAATAAAAAAACCGGTTTATTAACCGGTTCTAACCGGTTTCTAAACCGGTCCTAACCGGTTAGACCGGTTAGGGTTTTGACAGCAAAAAACCGGTTATTAACCGGTCCGGTTATTAACCGAACCGGTTTTTTTCCGGGCAAAAAAAAACCGGTCCGGTTAATAACCGAACCGGTTTTTTAAAAAAACCGGTTTTTGCACCTCTACCCCCACCCACACAATCTCTCCTACACAACTACACCCCTAAAATAAAATTATCTTTTTATTACCTATGCCTCACGTGACACGCTTCTCCTCACCACCGGCTACCACTACACATGGACTTATGTTTATCATAACAATCTAGTTGAAATTTGAATCCATTTGTACAATTATATACGTAAGTCAATGTACAAAATTAAATGACAAATGAATACATAATCGGGGGAGGTCACGTCTCTCCTTGTCTCTTATTCGGTGTACCTAAGTGGGATGAGGCATGCTTCTTTCATAAGTTCAACTATAATCTAGCTATTTTCGTTTTATTCTTTTTACACTATTTTCTATGATTAAGAGTAGTAGTAATGATCAAATTAGTGTTTTTCAAGCGCTTGTAATTCCGATATAAACCTTGTGTTTGTGTTGCGATTCTGATTACTTAATCCTTAAATTGGTATCGGAGCCGCGGTGCATAAATCGTTTCTCGTATATATCGATCACATTTGCAAAGTCTCCCTTGTCGATCGAACCTATTGTTTTGCCGATTATACCAGTAACTGACTAATAGACGTAGCATACCGTCTCTGCTAAAGTCATTAAAACAAGCAAACCCACTGTTTCGCTGATTAGACCGGTAATCGACCAATAGACGTAGCAGATCGTGTCTATTAAA
This sequence comes from Bidens hawaiensis, assembly GCF_021521415.1. Lineage (NCBI taxonomy): Eukaryota > Viridiplantae > Streptophyta > Magnoliopsida > Asterales > Asteraceae > Bidens > Bidens hawaiensis. Next base: position 59,078 of record NW_027498809.1, on the reverse strand, counting down.
GTCATAAAAACAAATATTTACTTCGAATGTAATGGTGTCTATTTTTAGAATGTCGATTAAATCATGCATAATGTACGACTTCTTATGCGCATAAGTGAAAGCATGGGCATATTATTATTCGATTGCATTGTTATGGAAATACAAAAGGAATATATAATAAAAAAGGCTAGGTGACAAACATGGTAAATTCCTAGACTCAAGAAAACTAAACGGAAAAGATAAACACCAAAAATGAAAAGAATATCTTTTAAATAAAAGAATATCCTCTATTTATATAAGGTGCGTAATTAACGAAGTTACCCCTCGCCTAAGAACACGAATAGCATCTCGGTATTTTTGTATGCTTTTTGGGATAGGCGGCCCTCTTAAGATTGAAGTTTACATGGTTGGATTGAATTTGACCAAGAAGAAAAAGAAATCTCTAAGAAGAAGATATAGACCACAATATAAAAATGTTAAAAAAAATTATAGTAAACCAAAATACTTTCTTTGACACGTGCAATTTGACTTGCCAAACTCGTTCAACTTTATGGAGATTTTTTATTAAAATAGGATGGGTGTGTGGAAATTTTTTTTATCAAAATGGGTAATTTGGAAAACTATTTACCAAATAGGTTTTTTTTTATTTTTCTTGTAAAATTGTCTTTTCTCACTTCTAATATTAATGGATAAAACTAATTTCTATTATATTTTTTATTTAAGTATGATATACAAAAATATATTGAGAACTAATAAAATTCACATTTTTGTGTAAAAGTAAGTTAAGGTACGAGTTTTATATAATCATATTTTGTTATTAGTATTATTAATATTATATTATTTGTCACACTCTTGTTTTATTTTTTAATATATATTAACAATGCTTAAAATTTGATTTGTAGATAATATAAAAAACACAAAAAGTTAAAAGAACTAAATGAAGAAAAACCCTAAGGTGAAGAAAAACACTAGTGTTAGTGTTTTGATAGTAATGAATGAAATGCGAAATGAAATAAATCATTCCAAGAAAATGAAATTAAACATGTTTGGTTTTGATGAAGTAATGAAATTGATCATTCTTAAGAATAAAATTTTTTCCTTATTTCTTAAGCATTTTCATTATTTAATAAAATGTGTTTTTCTTTTCATTCCTTATAGGAATGGAAAAGTCAACAATTACTAATATTATTATTATTATTATTGGTATATTATAATTATTATATTATGATTATTAATATAATAATCATAATGACAAAAGGCGACGGAATATGCCGGGGTGCAACGGATTGCTCAAGAACACAATACACTATTTAAAATGACAATATTTAATCAACTCATTTAAATTCATAAAATCATAAAGAGTCACATAACTTGTTCACACAATAACCGAATTAAATCGTAGCAAATAATATATTGTTTGTTTTGCTAATATCCTAATAGTCTTGATAACGTTTTTCTTCAAGTTCTCGAGTCACCTAAAGTCAAACCTGTAACATTGGATAAAATAGAATTTGTCAACACAAAGGTTGGTGATCAATTTCATAGTTTTGAACAATAAGTATATAATAGGAAATTCTACAACTTGTATACAAAACAATAAATAACAGCAACAATTTAGATAATGAAATCGTTAATAATAATACATTAACGACACCTTGCTATAAGAGAATGCCAAATAGCTGGGATTTATATGAAATCGTTAATAAGAATACATTCATGACACCTTGCTATAAGAGAATACCAAATAGATCGGATTTATATGAAATCGTTAATAAGAATACATTAACGACACCTTTCTATAAGGAGATGCCAAATATACTCGGATTTATGAATCAACCAACCAAAAGCGGTAAACACATTGGCAATTTAGCATGTAAGCATATAACACCAAATCGAGCATTTATTTAAGTAAAGTATACAATAAAGTTTGTGGTTTAAGACTCAAGTATAAAACATTTAGTGTGAATAAGTATGCAATATCACCCTCAAAACGAAAGATGGAAAACGGGGAATGAAAGTACTCACGTTCAAGTAATAAACTTGATTGGTAAAATGACGAGTAACCGGGTGAGGTTTAACGAGCAAAGCCTAGATGAAGGGAAGTTTTGTATTAGAAAGGTTGTCTAGGAAGTCTTTAAATAACAACCATGATAAGAAATGCAAACAATTTATTCAATTTAGGAAAAATGATCAAAATATCTATTTTACCCGTCCATATTTTTAAGTAGTTCATAGAAATCTCACCGGCTCCATCATGTATAGCTCAAAATTAATCGGTCCGTCCACTTATTCTACACCAATAACCGAACATGACATGTATAAAACCTGCCAAGAATGTTTCCAGCTAGTCGCCCGGTTATTCGACCTCCTAACAAACACGTCCCTCGTGCAGCTTGGTTTTCCTTACGCCCACAGTTTTTTTTACCAATTTCCCAACGTCAAATCTTCATCGTCATAGAACTTCAAAGGGTCAGCAGATTGCCCTTCCTCACGTTCCGGTTCCCCAACTTGCCATCATATCCATATATCATATAGTTTAGTTTTATAGAGTATGGAATAGTTGACTTTACAACCACTTTGGGGATATTTAAATAAATAAAATCAACTATGTCTAAAATAAATTACATTATGTAAATGAACTTTCCCACCCACATATATACTTCTGGATTAGGCTAAACGTAACCCTCTCTCTTACTTATCATACGTTATCCCATGAACTTTATCTTTCTTCAACAATTTTATTTAACATATTAATACCCAACATTTTTTAAATTTTATGGTCTCTTTTTAAAATTATTTTTAATTTTTTATTTCTATATTGTTTCTCTCTTTTGGTGTTTATTGTCTTCATCATAATAATATATACTATTATCATTGATGATGTATTATTATATTTATAAAGCTATATGTTAGTGCACGTTTTTGATGTCCGTAGCAATCGAATAAGTTATATATAGTCTAGTCTGTGTATTTAATGTATATTTATTGTAAATGAGCTTCGGCCTATAAATAGGTAGCTCATGTCATAATTTAGGTAGAGAGAGATGTAGTGTAACATCTGCCCCGATCCGACCCGACCCAGGTACCCGTTTCTCTGACCCGATCTCTTTCTTTTATGATTTAATATTTATACTTATATTTTACTTTTAATAATAATATATATTTTCCTTCCCGCCTCTTTCTCTCTCTTTCTTTCCGCCGTCCCGTCCCTCTCCTTCTCTCTTTCCGCCTTCTTTTCCCTCTTGTCGCCGTCCCGTCCTTACGGCTTGTTTCCCTCTTTTTCTTCTAACTCTTTGCTTGTCCTTTGTTCCTTCCCGCCTAAGGTTGTCTGCGCAGCTCCACGCGCCAGACCCCTTACAAGGAATCCTGCGTGAAGACCACCTGTTACAGCGATACGCGAGACGAACTCTTCTCGCAGCGCGCTAAGAATTGTAATTCTTCTCGCAGCGCGCTAAGAACGGTAGTTCTTCCCGCGACGCGCTAAGGATTTGTAGTTCTTCTCGCAGCGCGCTAAGAATCGTAGTTCATCCCTCGACGCGCGAAGAATTATAGTTCTTCCCGCGGCGCGCTAGGAATTTTAGTTCCTCCCGCGGCGCGCTAAGAAATGTGATTCTTCCCGCGGCGCGCTTAGAAATGTAGTTCTTTCCGCGACGCGTTAAGGTTGGTTCTGTCTGCCTTCGCGCTCGCGCTCTCTTGACCTTCTGTGTCTGCCTTCGCGCTCGAGCCTTCTCGCGCTAAACCCTTGAGTTTTCTTCTGTTTAATCTAGCCGTTTGCTTTTGTGTTGTCTTATCTTTTGTGCTGTTGACCTAATCTGCTTTTTGTCTGAAAAGTTACTTTCGGCGCAGCATGCGCACCAACCCCATTGGTTGGCAGAAAAAGTGACTGACATTATCTTTTGAGATCTGCTTTTGCCATGCTTGACCAGTACCTTTATCTGACCTGCCCATGCCTTTTTACTGTTCCCTGTCAGCCTCTTTCTCTTTTTCCCTGCTGCCATATCTTTTGATATCTTTTGCTTTTGGGATCTTTTGCTTTTTGAGATCTTTTTCCCCTTTTTCTAGGGATTGTGTTCCCTAGGGTTTCTCTATAAATAATAATAATAATATTTTCATAACACTACACACACAAAACACTTAATCTCTCCTGTTCTCTTGCTCCTTGCTCTCTCTGCCGCCTCCTCTCTGCCTCCGTCTTCCTCCCTGTTCTACCCTGCTTTTCCGGTAATATATATTATATATAATAATTTACTTATGCTAACTTATAATCAAAACTTAAAACAGATCGTTAAAACAATAATCTTTAATTATAGGTTAACTTGTGCTTGTTTAAAGTTGGTTCTTGCTTTATCTTACACCGCATCGTTTATCAAGTGAGTAATCTCGTACCTAATCCCTTTTTGCTTTTAATGTTTTGGGATGTTCATGTGTTCATACAAACTTAGAGTCTTAAACTTGTTTATGAGCTTTAGTCGCGCAGTATCCCATGTGTTGAGGACGTTTACTTGGCTGTTTATTTGTATGTGTGTATCATTAACCGCTTTGTTCGGCCTATTCCGCAGTTTTCATGGATCCATTAGATGAACACGGGAGACCTATCGTTTACGGTTTTCTTTGTTTACACTTGCACAGATGTTTTCTCGTTTTTGTGCTCAATTGGGAGCACGGATTGAACTATGAACTATGAGCTATGATCTATCTAGGCTTGATCACAATCTGATTGCACCCTTGTTAAACACCAGACATACACGTGTTGCGCGCAGATTTATTGTTATCTATGTATTGTATTAAACTTGATTTCTCACCAACACGCAAGTGTTTGACGTTTATTTTAACACATGTTCAGGTTTGCAGTAGCTGTTTTGGAGCTTGTGGACACATAGGAAGTTTTCTTTATTTTGGACCTAGATTAAAATGTATCAAGACAAGTTTTTGCTGTTCGAATATTATGATTTATAATATATTGATTTATGATGATTTATGTTATCTTGTGTTTACCCTGCGCGTGCGCGAATGAATGTATTTATTAAATATTGACACCCAATAGTGTCACGAGTAATGAAACAATATGTGGCGCCCCGATGTATAATCCGCCTTTGGTCGGGGTGTTACAGATTGGTATCAGAGCTCGTTGACTTTAGGATAGGTGGTTAGACGTAACGGCCTAGAATACCTAAGAGTCCCTTCTCGCGCATGAGAGAAATCTCATGTTTGCGCGCTTATTGTTAATTACTCGTTGTTTATAAATATGCTCGCGCTTGCGCAGTATATGACTTTATGTTTTATTTCGCGATATTTCGATTTTTTTGTTGAATTTCGATTTTTATTGAATTTTACTTACATATTCGTTTGTGGGATTTGAAAATCCGAAAAGTCATGGTGATACATGAATAGTTGATTTTCAATTTCCATTTACGATTATGTTCTGAGGTTGGAGACTTGAAAAGTCATGGTGATACATGAATTGTCAACCTCCAATACTCATTTTCTTGTATGTTTTATATTGAAGATTGAAAAGTCATGGTGATACATGAATCGTCAATCTCCAATACTCGTTTGCTCGTATATTTTAAATTGGGAATTCGGAAAGTCATGGTGATACATGAATTGTCGATTTCTGATTTGAATTTGTTACCTTTATTAAGTCTGCATTTAGGGTCATTTATTTTACTTTAACTTTTGACAGTAACTGACTCCGTGAAACCAAGCTTTTCGAAGTTATACTTTGCGATAAAACCAAGATATTAACTAAAAATTAAAACTTTTATAGAATGCCTCCGCTATCTCGCCGATTTCAGAGAAGAGAAGCCTCGCGCATGCGTAGACAGCAACGTTCCCAGGAAATGGCCGCCGCAATAGCCCAAGCCTTGAGCCAAAACAATACCTCCAGTTATAACATTAAATCCTTTAACGCGGGTAACCCTCCAAAGTTCACAGGTCTTGAAGGAGCCACCGTGATGCTCCAGTGGCTTGAGAAAATTGAAAACACTTTCCTCCATACCCAATGCCCCTCAGACAGACGAACCCTATATGCTTCCAGTGTCCTGGAATCCAGAGCGCTTACATGGTGGAATGGAGTAGCTCATGCGCGTGGCGCAGAAGCTGCTTCCAGCATGCTTTGGGAGGAATTTAAGGAAATTCTGACGCGAGAATTCTGCCCTCCCAACGAAGTTAAGCGCTTGGAGGAAGAATTCTGGAACTTGAAGCAATACAGCGGTGAAGCGCGCGAGTACGCGACGCGCTTCCATGAACTAAGCCTGCTTGTCCCTCACCTTGTTACCCCTTCCCGCCGAGCCATAGAGAAATTCCTTGGGGGTCTCCCCATGGAAATTCAAGATTCTGTATGGGCCAGAAACCCAGTAACCCTCTCTGACGCCATCGAGTTGGCCGCTGTGCTCAGCGACAACCATGTCAGAGCAGGAACCCTGTTCCTGCGGGGAACAGAAAAGACCAAACTCACCAAAACTGCCCCTGAACCAACAGAAACCAAACCAGAACCCTCAAACCGTAACAACCTCAAGCGCAGGCGCAAGGCCTATGCGCTTACCAACCCGCCCATAGTCCAGCAACCCATCTACCAACCTCCAGTTTACGCGCCTAACCCTCTGTCAGCCTACCCAACACCTCCTGTAGTCCATAACTATGCCTTAACCAATCCCGCACTCCCTGCCCCGCCAACTAAGAAACCTTACACAGGAAATCAACCCTTTTGCCCAACCTGTAGACTTCACCACCCAACCCAAACCCCGTGTCGACAATGTAACCGATGTGGCCGCGTTGGTCACTCTGCCGAATACTGTAGAGTCCCTCTCGCCAACCCAATTGCGCCAACACCACCAGTCTACCCGCAGAATCCACAACCAACCTACCAAAACCCACGACCCAGATCGTGCTATAACTGCGGTGATCCCAGTCATTTCCGGAACGCGTGCCCAAGACTACAAGTTCAGATTACACAAGCGAATCCGGTGAACCAGATTTCGAACCAAGTGACGCGTGGACGAGCTTTTAACATAACCGCGCACCAAGCGCAAGCGAATAATGACGTAGTTAATGGTACATTTTTGCTTAACGGATTTTATGCTTCTGTACTTTTTGATACTGGCGCCGATCGAAGTTTTATCTCTCGCGCCTTCAAGCAGAAGTTTGCGCGACCGCGCAGCGATTTAAAAGAAGATTTTTCAGTTGAATTGGCTAATGGCGAAACTGTTTTAATTAACTCGGTGATTAAAGATTGCACGCTTAACCTTAACGAAAACGATTTTCTAATCGACCTCATCCCCATGCCTCTTGGAAGTTTTGATGTTATTATTGGTATGGACTGGCTTACGCATAATCGCGCCGAAGTTATTTGCGCCAAGAAGATGATTCGCATACCTCGAGAAAATGGTGATCTTCATATCTACGGCGAAAAACCCTCCCACGGTCTTAAACTTATGTCCTGCGCCGAAGCCCAAAGACTCATGAGGAAAAGGTGTATTGCATTTCTAGCCCATGTGGTTAAACCTGCTGAAGAGAAGAAGCTTCGCGATATCCCTGTTGTGCGTGATTTTCCTGAAGTTTTTCCTGATGATCTTCCTGGTATCCCTCCCGCTCGTGAAGTCGAGTTCCGTATTGATCTTGTCCCTGGTGCTTCCCCCATAGCTAAATCTCCTTACCGTCTTGCGCCCGCTGAGATGCAAGAATTGGCAAGCCAACTTCAAGAGTTGACTGCTAAAGGATTCATTCGCCCTAGCTCTTCGCCCTGGGGTGCTCCGGTGTTGTTCGTTAAAAAGAAAGATGGATCGTTCCGCATGTGTATTGATTACCGCGAGTTGAACAAACTCACCATTAAAAACCGGTATCCTTTACCGCGTATTGACGACCTCTTTGATCAACTCCAAGGTGCCTCTTGTTTCTCGAAGATCGATCTCCGCTCTGGCTATCACCAGTTGCGCATCCGCGATGAAGATGTTCCGAAGACTGCTTTTCGAACTCGTTATGGCCATTTTGAATTCTTGGTCATGTCCTTCGGTCTAACCAACGCACCCGCCGTTTTCATGGATCTAATGAATAGGGTGTGTAGGCCTTTCTTGGATAAATTCGTGATTGTGTTTATCGATGATGTTCTGGTGTATTCTAAGACCAAGGCCGAGCATGAGCAACATCTCCGATTGGTATTGCAAAAGCTTAGAGCCGAGCAGCTCTTTGCCAAGCTTTCCAAGTGTGAATTCTGGTCTGATGAAGTACAGTTTCTTGGTCATGTTGTGAACAAGATGGGTATTCATGTCGACCCATCCAAAATTGAAGCAATCAAGAACTGGATTACGCCATCTACTCCTACCGAGATCCGTTCCTTTCTGGGCTTAGCTGGTTACTACCGGCGATTTATTTCGAACTTCTCAAAGATCGCATTGCCTTTAACAGCTCTAACGCACAAAGGTAAACCGTATGTTTGGGGCTCGAAGCAAGAAGAAGCCTTTCTAACGCTCAAGCGTTTGTTGTGTGAAGCTCCTGTCCTTGCGTTACCTGAGGGTAATGATGATTTTGTCGTGTATTGCGATACATCCAACCAAGGTCTCGGTTGTGTTCTTATGCAACGAGGCAAGGTTATCGCTTACGCATCAAGGCAACTTAAGGTTCATGAAAAGAATTATACAACTCACGACCTCGAACTAGGCGCAGTTGTATTTGCCTTGAAGATCTGGAGACACTACCTTTATGGTACTAAGTGCATCCTCTACACTGACCATAAAAGCCTTCAGCATATCTTTGATCAAAAGGAACTCAACATGAGGCAACGCCGATGGAACGAACTCATCAGCGATTACGATTGTGAGATCCGGTATCATCCTGGTAAGGCTAATGTGGTAGCCGATGCGCTCAGCCGAAAACCCTGCCAACTTAACTGTATCTTGCCGCGCACCCAGCTTCACTTCGCGCCGATTCAAAGCAACCTTGAATCGCGTATTCGTGACGCGCAGCGCGCATCCATCAGTAATGGTAACCTTCGCGCCGAGTTAGCGTGTGGCGCGGAAGCGCATTTTGTGCCCAATCTGAGTGGAATTCTCTGTTATCTTAATCGCATCTGGATTCCCTTTGATGAGAATCTTCGCGCTGATATCCTGAGTGAAGCGCACAAATCTCGATATTCTATTCATCCCGGCGCTGATAAGATGTACAAGGATTTGCGCATAACTTATTGGTGGCCCGGTATGAAGAAGGATATTGCTGTGTTCGTAGCTAGATGCCTGACTTGTTCTAAGGTAAAAGCTGAACACCAACGCCCATCTGGTTTGCTCGAACAACCAGAAATTCCTACGTGGAAATGGGAATGTGTAGCGATGGACTTTATTACCAAGTTACATTTGACAGCAAGCAAACATGATAGCATTTGGGTAATAGTGGATCGTTTGACTAAGTCTGCTCACTTTCTGCCCATTCGTGAAAACTACCGTGTTGAGCAACTCGCGCAGCTTTATGTCAAGGAAATTGTCTGCCGCCATGGTACTCCTTTGAGCATCATATCCGATCGCGATGGCCGTTTTATATCTCGCTTTTGGAAATCTCTCCAATCTGCGCTAGGAACTCGCTTGGACATGAGTACGGCATATCATCCTCAGACTGACGGTCAGTCTGAGCGAACTATTCAAACTCTTGAGGATATGCTCCGATCTTGTGTTCTTGATTTTGGAGGTAATTGGGATTCGCACCTGCCTTTGATCGAGTTCTCTTATAATAACAGCTATCATTCCAGTATCGGTATGGCCCCATTTGAAGCACTTTACGGTCGTAAATGCCGCTCCCCGATTTGTTGGAACGAAGTGGGAGAAGCTCAAATCACAGGACCCGAACTTGTTCAAGAGACAACCGATAAAATCGCCAAGATCCGTGATCATCTGCTGACTGCCAGAAGCCGACAGAAGAGTTACGCAGATCGTAGGCGGAAGCCTCTCGAATTTCAAGTTGGTGATCTTGTTCTCCTCAAAGTGTCGCCCTGGAAGGGTGTTGTCCGCTTTGGGAAGAAAGGTAAGCTTGCTCCTCGTTATGTTGGTCCATTCAAGATTCTCGCGCGTGTGGGAAAAGTTGCCTACAGACTTGACCTGCCGCCCGCGCTCAGTAATGTGCATCCAACGTTCCATGTATCCAATCTCAAGAAGTGTTTAGCTGACGAGAACCTTCACATTTCACTTGATGAAGTTCAAGTTGATGAATCTATGCATTTCGTTGAGAAGCCTGTTGAGATTATGGATCGCGAGGTTAAGCAAACCAAGCGCAGTCGCATCCCTATCGTGAAAGTTCGCTGGGAGTCCAAGCGCGGAGCCGAGTTTACATGGGAAAGGGAAGATCAAATGAAGATCAAGTACCCGCACCTGTTCTCTGCGCAACCTACTTCGAGATAAATTTCGGGACGAAATTTCTTAAAGTAGGGGAGACTGTAACATCTGCCCCGATCCGACCCGACCCAGGTACCCGTTTCTCTGACCCGATCTCTTTCTTTTATGATTTAATATTTATACTTATATTTTACTTTTAATAATAATATATATTTTCCTTCCCACCTCTTTCTCTCTCTTTCTTTCCGCCGTCCCGTCCCTCTCCTTCTCTCTTTCCGCCTTCTTTTCCCTCTTGTCGCCGTCCCGCCCTTACGCCTTGTTTCCCTCTTTTTCTTCTAACTCTTTGCTTGTCCTTTGTTCCTTCCCGCCTAAGGTTGTCTGCGCAGCTCCACGCGCCAGACCCCTTACAAGGAATCCTGCGTGAAGACCACCTGTTACAGCGATACGCGAGACGAACTCTTCTCGCAGCGCGCTAAGAATTGTAATTCTTCTCGCAGCGCGCTAAGAACGGTAGTTCTTCCCGCGACGCGCTAAGGATTTGTAGTTCTTCTCGCAGCGCGCTAAGAATCGTAGTTCATCCCTCGACGCGCGAAGAATTATAGTTCTTCCCGCGGCGCGCTAGGAATTTTAGTTCCTCCCGCGGCGCGCTAAGAAATGTGATTCTTCCCGCGGCGCGCTTAGAAATGTAGTTCTTTCCGCGACGCGTTAAGGTTGGTTCTGTCTGCCTTCGCGCTCACGCTCTCTTGACCTTCTGTGTCTGCCTTCGCGCTCGAGCCTTCTCGCGCTAAACCCTTGAGTTTTCTTCTGTTTAATCTAGCCGTTTGCTTTTGTGTTGTCTTATCTTTTGTGCTGTTGACCTAATCTGCTTTTTGTCTGAAAAGTTACTTTCGGCGCAGCATGCGCACCAACCCCATTGGTTGGCAGAAAAAGTGACTGACATTATCTTTTGAGATCTGCTTTTGCCATGCTTGACCAGTACCTTTATCTGACCTGCCCATGCCTTTTTACTGTTCCCTGTCAGCCTCTTTCTCTTTTTCCCTGCTGCCATATCTTTTGATATCTTTTGCTTTTGGGATCTTTTGCTTTTTGAGATCTTTTTCCCCTTTTCTAGGGATTGTGTTCCCTAGGGTTTCTCTATAAATAATAATAATAATATTTTCATAACACTACACACACAAAACACTTAATCTCTCCTGTTCTCTTGCTCCTTGCTCTCTCTGCCGCCTCCTCTCTGCCTCCGTCTTCCTCCCTGTTCTACCCTGCTTTTCCGGTAATATATATTATATATAATAATTTACTTATGCTAACTTATAATCAAAACTTAAAACAGATCGTTAAAACAATAATCTTTAATTATAGGTTAACTTGTGCTTGTTTAAAGTTGGTTCTTGCTTTATCTTACACCGCATCGTTTATCAAGTGAGTAATCTCGTACCTAATCCCTTTTTGCTTTTAATGTTTTGGGATGTTCATGTGTTCATACAAACTTAGAGTCTTAAACTTGTTTATGAGCTTTAGTCGCGCAGTATCCCATGTGTTGAGGACGTTTACTTGGCTGTTTATTTGTATGTGTGTATCATTAACCGCTTTGTTCGGCCTATTCCGCAGTTTTCATGGATCCATTAGATGAACACGGGAGACCTATCGTTTACGGTTTTCTTTGTTTACACTTGCACAGATGTTTTCTCGTTTTTGTGCTCAATTGGGAGCACGGATTGAACTATGAACTATGAGCTATGATCTATCTAGGCTTGATCACAATCTGATTGCACCCTTGTTAAACACCAGACATACACGTGTTGCGCGCAGATTTATTGTTATCTATGTATTGTATTAAACTTGATTTCTCACCAACACGCAAGTGTTTGACGTTTATTTTAACACATGTTCAGGTTTGCAGTAGCTGTTTTGGAGCTTGTGGACACATAGGAAGTTTTCTTTATTTTGGACCTAGATTAAAATGTATCAAGACAAGTTTTTGCTGTTCGAATATTATGATTTATAATATATTGATTTATGATGATTTATGTTATCTTGTGTTTACCCTGCGCGTGCGCGAATGAATGTATTTATTAAATATTGACACCCAATAGTGTCACGAGTAATGAAACAATATGTGGCGCCCCGATGTATAATCCGCCTTTGGTCGGGGTGTTACATGTAGATCTAAGTTAATGCTCTCCTTAAGTTATTCCACACCATAATGTATTCTTCCATATTTATCAATAAACTATGTATTTAACGTATCTATGATTCTCGTGTTTATCGTATAATCGATGTATCAAATCCGGCTAGATCCTTGGTAGGTCTACTCAATTGGTATCAGAGCAGACGGCCGCTCTCGGTGCATCGATTAAGGTATGAATCTAAGTTAATTCGTGTTCTTCGTGTTCATCGGGTTTTGATCAGATCTGGAGTAAATTAATGTGCTATTGGTGGAATTGATGGTAGATTCTTGTTTGTTGAGGTAATACAAATCTTCCTGTGTAATTTGGTGTTAATTTATGGTGTATTGAGTGATTCACCATGGAAGAGTATGTTACTTTTTAATTCAGTTTATAATGATTTAGTGATTGTTAAGTTAATTGGATGATGGATTTGTGTTTATTGATGGAATCCGCATGTTCCTGTGGATTTTGGTGTTAAGTTAGGGTGTAATGAAGAATTCACCATGGAAGAGCATGGTTACGGGTTAAGTTATTTGATGTTGAATCGATGATTGTTAAGTTAAACTGATTATGGATTTCGGAGTCGCAATGAAAATTCGAGTGTTCGATGTGATTTTCGTGGTTAAGTATGGTGTTTTGATGAATCTGCCATGGATGAAGCTTGAAAATGCAGAATCCGGCCAGATCTATAATTTTTCGGCGAGATAACCACTTTTTCCGGCGAAAATCGTTTTTCCGGCGAACAGTTCAGATCCAACAACCTGATTCGTTAAGTTACTGTAGCTGATTCGTTATGGAAGTTTAACGAATCTACTGTAGCAATTCGTGAAAATTTTAACGAATTAACGTAATTCGTTAAGGTAATTCGTTAAAATGTAACGAATTTAGTTAATTCGCCAAGGTAGTTCGTTAAGTTAAAGATAACGAATTAAGACAATTCGTTAAGTTAATTCGTCATGGTAATTCGTTAAGTTAATGATACCGAATTAAGGAGATTCGTTAAGTTAATTCGTTAAGTTATTGGTAACGAATTAAGGTAATTCGTTATGTGTACGACGAAGTGGAAATCTTAACGAACGGGAGGCCATTCATGTAATTGTTATAACGAATTATTAAGGGAGAGCACGGACTAAGTTAACGAATTGGCGCTGTTGAAATAACGAATTGAGAGGCAATTCGTTAAAAAAAAGTTATTTGGCGGGAAGATTTTTCTTGCGTGAATTTTTTCCTGAATACTCCTCATAAGTGGGATTTCATTCTTGAAAATTTTGGCGATAATATTTATTTTTTGAAAATTTTCGGTTAAGTTTTGGCGGGAAAATCGGGAAAATTTTTCTTAATCAAAATTTTTCTGAGATGTTCCTAATGTATTGGGTACCCTTCTCTCAAATTTTGGTGACGTACTTTCCAACCGAATTTTTACGCGTTTCAGTTGGCCAAGGGGGAGCCCGCGAGTAATTTAAGAAGGAGTTTGTTTTGTGAACTTTGAAGATTATTCAAGACCTTGCTGAATTTGTCAAGAAAAGGGGGAGATAAAACTTTCATTTGAGTTTATTTAGCATGTATCTTCCTACGTTTGCAAAGTTTCTTGAAAAATTACTGCAATTCGGGTGGTAGTTCATGCTTGCAAAGCTACGTCGTTTGACTGAGTTCAAGACTGCAATTGTTCTTGGATTGGTGATTGGTTTGTTCGATATTGAAACCTGACAATGTGGGATACGAGTGTCTGTCTGTTTACTTCTTTCTGCGGGACTTTGATCCTGACTATGTTGGCTACGAGTAAATGGCGGATTACTTCTGTTGAGGGGGCCGATTCTCAAACGAGTTGATCTTATTGAAGAATATACGAGTCTTGTCATTGGACTGAAGAATTTGATCATTTGGGGTTTATTAATGGAGGTTGGAACTCTGAATCATATGCCCAAACATTAGTGCATCTTTGAAAATGAGATGTGGAAGAGCTTCAAAGAGTATATTTGGGATACGCGTTATCAAGAGAGGGAAAACCGAAGTGAAAGATGTTGAATGATCGGGTTTTTCATGAAGATGTGTGATGAGGTTAAACGTAAAGATGTGTTTTTCTTTACCGGTGCTGACGGAGAGCTGATGACTTGTTGCTGATTGTTGAAAGACTGAACCATATCATACGCCAATGGATGATCGGGATGATTTCCAAGAGTTGCTCAATTGAGTAGACCTACCAAGGATCTAGCCGGATTCGATACATCGATTATACGATAAACACGAGAATCATAGATATGTTAAATACATAGTTTATTGATAAATATGGAAGAATACATTATGGTGTGGAATAACTTAAGGAGAGCATTAACTTAGATCTATATCTCTCTCTACCTAAATTATGACATGAGCTACCTATTTATAGGCCGAAGCTCATTTACAATAAATATACATTACATAAATAGACTAGACTATCTATAACTTATTCGATTGCTATGGACACCAAAACCGTGCACTAACAGACACCCCCTTTTCCGTAGCAATCGAATACTTTAATCTTGAATAAGTTAACTGCAAATCACCAATCACAAAACCGTACACTAACACTATATATAAATATGTGTGTGTGAAACACTGATACTAATATTAATATTATTAAAAATAAAAAAAACATTAATAATATTTACAATATAACAATAAAAATAATTAATAATAACAAAATAGTTTTAATTTGATGTATTTAGTCCAGAGTATTAACCGAAACAAAATGCTAGTGGGGCTAATATGTAAGTAAATAATGTTAAAGGAATATGATAATTGATTTGATATGTTCAAATGGGTGTAATTTAAAAAAATAGTATTAAGGGGGTATGTTTAGCAATACCCATACTTTCCAACCTTCAAATAACTAGTCACCTTCAAAAATCCATACGCCTTTATCTAGTGAAAATCCATACGCCACCTCTTTTTTAAATAATAAACACCGGAAACTGAAAAATTCAAGGCGGTGACTGGAAAACTAGTGGAGCCAAGAACATGATCGGTAAATCGGGCGACCGACCGGAAACATTCATGGCAGGTTCTGTACATGTGGCGTCCGGTTATTGGTGTAGAATAAATGGGTGGACCGGTTGATTTTTGGCTAGACACGATGAAGCCGGTGAGATTCTATGAACAACTTTGGAATAAGGATGGTTAACATGAATGAACGTTTTGGTTATTTTCCCTTCATTTTATCTAATATATACAACTATGGATTACTAACAGTTGAATGTATAGCCTCTAGGACGCATCGACTTCCCATCATCGTCCACCAAGACCAGCGTAAATCCAGCTGAAGAGGTAGGTCCCAGCAGAGCCCAGTTGGACCCGCAAGACTCACCTTAAACAGGGACGTCTGCGCAGAGACCAACTGGATCCGCAGGACCAACCATGCTCAGAGACGTGACGTCCTTACGCGCAGTATGCAAGCTGGTCCCGCAGGAAATGCCTCCCAATGGTGAAGGACTCCGCCTGTCCCCGCAGCCTCGGATACAAGCCATTAGGGACTGGCCACCCGCGCAGCATGGCTACACGCACAAGGCACTTAACTCTCCCCAGTGTCACCTGAAGGAATGAGCAAAGGCGGGAGGGGGAAAACTCCCGCCTAAATGAGCCAGTCCGTATGATGGAGGATCTTTTGTGTGATACCTGACGAGGTACAGACAAAAGATCTGACCAAGAATGCGACAGCTCACTGACAGCAGCATGGCAGACAGCACGCCACAGCACTGTGACCAATAGCCGCCGCCTACCCACCAACTCCTGCCATACCACGTGCCTAGCCTGTAGTTGGCAGAAGAGGAAGAGTGCACGACACGCCTGCTCTGTGTCAGCCGCTACCTATCCACCACTCACAGGCAGGGCACGTGCATAGGTTACAGTTGGTAGCGTGTTGGGCCGGCTAAACCCCTTGGAAACCTACCTTCGGCTATAAATACCCCAATGGTATGAACATCTTATCTTATCATATATACCTGATATCTGCTCTAGCAATCTCTTAATATACTTTTATATTTAAAGAGCAATCTAGTCTGATTCTCACGCCGGAGGGTGGTCACAAGGAGGAACCCCCCCCTTCTCAGTGACGAGCTCACGGTGCCTGTTTTGCAGGTTATCAGAAGAACCATCTTCCAAGGGTCTAACCCCTCGTGGGAAACAGTTCTCCAACCCCCAGGTTACCAGTAATCTGCCCGGGGTCTGGTTAGTGTTTCTTCATTGGCGCCATCCGTGCATAAAGCTAGAACTACATTTTTCTCCAGTTTTTTCAAACTTCAAAGATGGTTAGAGAAATTCCGGTAACCACAACTCCAGCTACTGGGGAGAACACCGGCAACACAGTTTTTACAAACACTACCCCGGCTACCCAAGTCGGGCCAAGTGAAGCAAATTTTACAAACACTACCCCAGTTACTCAAGCTGGGGCAAGTGCAGTAAAAGATCGTCTACTGAGGTCCACTGATACCCAGTTTGAGAAACGAAGGCTCCCCCACCAAACTCTTGATGAAGTTAAGGCATGGGCGGAAACACGGCAAAAGGAATTCCAGGCTGAGTTGGACGAACGCTTGCGTTCCGTGCAACAGGCCGACGAGTTCGAATGCTTTGACTCGGAGAAATCCGACTCCGACGTAAACCCTCGCCACAGGGCGAAAGGGAAGCGTAAGGAAACGGAACCCCAACCGAAAAGGCAGTTTGGACAAGCCTTCAAACCAAAAAATACAGGTGGAAGTTCACGAGACTTCTCCAAAACGTTCAGACCGAACGTTGCAAATGCGGGAACGTCCAAATTTGCAAGGGACATTGCGGAAGCAATTGCCCCAAAAAGTGCCAAACAAATGCCCAACATAGGCACTTATGATGGTATATCTGACCCAGACGACCATTTGAACAGGTTCATAGCAGGGGCAACCGTCAGCAACTGGACGGAACCCACGTGGTGTTACATGTTTCAAATGACGCTGGTGGGGGCTGCTAGGGTTTGGTTTGATCGTTTACCCGGTTAACCACATTTACGACTGGGCAGACTTCCAGCAGAAGTTTAGCCAACACTTCAGCCAGCAGCGAAAGTATACCGAGGAGCAATGGACAATCCTCAAATGCATACGGGAAGAAGATGAATCTCTGCCAAACTTCATCACTCGCTTCAACTCAAAGAAGTTAAGTTTGGGCAATATCAGCGAGGATCTTGTTCGCGCAGCCTTCATCCAGGGCGCACAGGACCCAGAGCTTATCCGCACCCTAACGGGTAAAGATGGAATGCCATCCACATGGGATGGCATCATGACAGCAGCCAAACGCTATGCGGAAACGGAGAAGCAACTGGGTAGAGACCTTCCGCAGAGCACAAACCTTTACACCCAGAGGACGAGAGAGGACAACGTCCTCACCGCCCGATTGAACAAAAAACGGAAGCAAGGCATTTGGCAGTCAAGGGTAAACTTTGACACCTCATCCGGCTTACAGCACCGATTGGGTGAAAGGGATAATGTAAAGCTGCACCGGAACTCCAGATGGACGCCACTTACCAAAAGCGTCACTGACATATTTGCTACTGAAGAGCTCCCATGGCCAAAACCTCCAGTAATCCGACATCGTCACGATGCTGATCGGAGCAAGTACTGTGACTATCACAGAACAAAAGGCCACAACACTGAAGAATGCATAGACGTAAAAGACATGGTCGAAACATTCGTCAGAGATGGGACGCTCGCGCACCTCGTGGCGAAATAAAAGCTAAGCAGGCAGGCAGGTGCGTGTGGAACCATGGCTGGGGTAAACACGAATAAAAAATCAGCTTCAATATGGAGACTACATGTTGCGTAAAGAACGAGATCCCGAAACAGGTGCGTGTCGGCTCGATGGCACTCCTGTCCCAACATGGAAGGGAGTTCAATTACACAGTTTGCATGTAATCAATTCCAATTTGTACAGAAAAGGCCAAGAGCCACTTCTAATGGAAATGATTCTCTTTCAAACGTCGAAGCTGATGATTTACATTTATACTTTTGTACACACTAATATGCCGGTTTTCACCGCATAATTACAAAAAACGTCATTGCATGGGAAGGCGGTCCTACCCGCACGAACCCAAAAAGCATGATAAACCTTCACGCAGGTCAGTTGAAGGGGAAAAAAGTTACCATATGAAAGTGCTGGTCTATCCGCATGAATCATTCGAGGTAACTGCACCAACCTATCAACAACCGCGCGTGGGACGGTTCAAAATTCTTAAGAGGAAAAGGTAAACCTATACGCAGGTCAGATATGGGTAAAGTTATGCCATCCTACTAAGTGCAAGTGACGGGTCTACCCGCACAATCACGAAAGAGGAAGCAAAACTTCACACCTATTATCAGCCACGTTCAAAGGTTAACTTATCCTCAACAGGTAAACCTACACGCAGGTCAGATATGGGTAAAGTTATGCCATCCTACTAAGTGCAAGTGACGGGTCTACCCGCACAATCACGAAAGAGGAAGCAAAACTTTAACCCATCAACCACGTTCACAGGTTAACTTATTCTAAACACTTGGAAAATTGCTATTTTAAACTAAGTATGCAAGTCATAAGTTTATAAAGCAAAGAATCCAATGAAAGGAATAACAATCGTATATTTCAATGATATATTACAACAGTGGCCGGGTAACTACCCGCCTAAAAGAAATCTATACAAAGCTAAGTCTATCCTAGCAGTGGGAAGGGATCTTCAGGATCAGGCTTCAGGGCCACCTCCGCTTGGACCAGCACCGTCAGAGCGCGGCTGCCCAAGGAAAGCCTTAAGGATGTTTAGCCCATCATCAGCAGCAGCAGCTTCATTCACCTTCTCCACCACTGGATGCGGGAAGGCAGCGTACTGGTTCACAGCTTGGTCATAAGCAGCTTCAGTATTAACATTGAATAAAGGGAAGTTGGAGGGCGGAAAGCCTCTCTCAGCAAACCCTAGACCAAGCAGGAAGCCAGTCTTCTCCCCATCCTCATGAGAAGCGTTGAGGGCTGCGCTCATCGCATCGTCATAAGAGGTCTCTGAAAGGACCCGACGCACAACCTACAAAAGAATACAAGTTAGAACATTTTCTAATTACGAGCGGAAAGCGTAAAGAAAAAGGTAAAGATACCTGAGGCAACGCTTCTCGAAGCAGCCATTGGAGGGTAGCTTGACTTTCTTTGTAAGCACGTTCGGCTCCGCTTTTATCAAGGTTGGCAAGTTGAACTTCCTTGGCGGCAGCCTCTTCGACGCTTTTGAGTTTCCTTTCAGTGCGGTCAAGCACCCCCCTCTGGTCAAGGATCTCCTGCAGCTTCTTGGCATCTTCCATTGCCAAGGCGTCATGAGCATGCTGAAGAGCCTTTAATTTGCATTTAAGCTGCTCATTCTCTTCGCGAAGCGGCTCAGCAACAGCTTCAGCCTTGGCAGCCCTCTCAGTTGAGTTTCGCGCAGTCTCCTTAGCCAGCCGAAGCTGTTCATTCACAGCTTGGGCAGCCTTGGAGCGGGCCTCGAGTCGCGCCTGGACTTCAACCTCGAGGGCCTTGAATGCTCTCTCCTTCTCGGCGGCGGCAGCGGCCAACTGCCGGTTCTCCTCCCGCAGAGCCCGCGTCTCAGGTATTTCTTTGGCGCGAGCTGCTTTTAACTTGTCGTTTTCACGACAAAGCAGCTCGACGCGGGGCTGCATCCGGGCTTGGAGAACCCGAAGCTCATTGGTTAGCCTACCCTCCTGGTAGCTAGCCATGGCTTCCCCCAACGCACCATGAGGAGCAGCGTGGCGAGCCCAATCCACGCACTCCACAGGGGTGCGAAGGGTTGTTTCTCGGCGTATGTTCCATCTTGGAACATACACTTCATTGGAATCCGACACTGCAAAAGAAACAAAGGCAGTTAGGAAAAGATGACAAAAATATACAAAGGAAAAAGAACCCTACGTACCTGTAGGGTCAATAACAGGCCGATAGCCGCCAAACCCATCACCTGAACCTAAAGGAAATCCATCCAACAGGTCAGGCAGACGGGAAGGTGGCATAGATCGGCGGGAAGCCCGGCGCGTACCTGATGGTCCGGCCGTCGGTGCCGGTGGCGCAGGTATAGTGGCAGCCGCTGTGGTAGCCATTGTTGGCGTCGCCTCCTCAGCAACAGTAACCGCCGGCTCCGTGAAAGATGCTGTAAAAATTGCACTCACGGCCGGCGGAGACACCTTCTCAGCTGGAACAGCCTCAGGAAGGCTGGAACCAACGGAAGCAGGCGCAGACGCCTGGGTCGACGCCTCGGGAAGGCTGACCGAGCCTTCCCTCATTGGCGGGGGAATACTTGCTCCAACTGCACCCTGGAATGCGTCAACATCCACACCTGCACAAGCAAAAGTGTTAGAAAAATTTATTTGAAACAACAAATCTAGACAAGAATTATGGGGGTACTTACGGGGTTTCTTGAGCTTGAACGTACGGACGAGCGGGGGCGAACCCGATGGAGCCGGCCTCTTGACACCGGTAACCGTCGTCGTCGCTGCCTCCCCGGAGGTAACAGCTACAGCCTCCGGAGCGGTGGTCTCCTCACCACCGGGCTTCCCCGCCACCTCTGCACTATCTGACTCCGAGTCAGATAGGACTACCGGGTCGGCCGTAGAGGCCACCTTCTCCTTGCCTTTCCCGACGGCAGCCTTTTTCTTCCGCACCAGTGGAGGACCTTCTGCGGATTCCTCAGAAGAAGAAATGTCAACTCCAGCAGCAGGCACAGCATTGAGAGGTTCAGGGTAGAAGATAGGCTTACCTGGCCGTCGGTGGCTCAGGATCTCTTGGCCTGGCGGGTAAACCTCCACGAACCGACCCGCGGTCTGCTCTAAGATGGGCAACTCGTTCTCGTCCAGAGCACGAGTACCCATCCGCGCGGGACCATCTTCCTCCCGCGGGTTCAGGAGCGACTGAAGATCGTTCCCCTCTGAAATCAACAAGAAAGTTAGAAAAAATCGAAGTCAGCAAAATGAAACAAGACGTACCATAAGGGACAGAGTTCGAACCATATTCAAGGACGATCGGAACCTTATCCGCATTCGCCGCCTTCCACACCCGGCTCATCCCCAGCATCACCATCGCCGACTCCGGAAAACGGAAAACCGGGGACTGGACCCGGGATATCTTCGAGAACCATTCCGCCTCCTCGTAGTTGAGGGCGGGAAGGTTCGGAAGCGCCTGGCCATTCTTGAACTTCATGGCGACGGGGATGGCGCGAGCGGATATGAAGAAGAACTCTCTTCTCCATGAGCGAAGACTCCGCTCGGTGGTACAAATCTTTAAACCCTTGATACGGGTTGTAAGAGTGTACCACCCCTGGATGCACCTCCAAGTGTAGAAGGTCATCAGACGGTCAACGAGGGGCTCAAGGCCCAGTATCCGGCACACCCACTCAAAGTGCCGGACCTTGGCAATGGCCATGGGGTGCACCTCTGTCAGGTGCACACCGTGCCTCTCCAGGACACGGTACACAAACTTTGTCAACGGAAACCTAAGGTTTCCGTAGACAAAGAATGCAGCATAAACCCCGATCTTGCCACTAGGGGCATCGTACACAGTATGGTGGGGTTCAGGAAACTCAGGCTCGAGAGACTCGAGCATGAACTTCCTGACGATATACTGGTACAGATCGACAGGAAGAGAGCACTGGCATTCGCCAGCAGTCTTCTGGTCATCAGCATCATGAGAAGACATGGTGGAAGAAAGATGAAAAGAGATTTCAGGGTAATGCTTTACTGAACAGAAAAATTCGCCGGAAATTACTTGAGAAGAAGAGATGAAAGTGAAAAGTGTGAATTGCAAATAACCCTCTCCCCCTTTATATAGTAATCGCAATTAATGCGATGAATTTAATACGGAAGAGAGAGAAATCAAAAGGTGCAATGAAACTATGACGCGTGGCAAAAGCAAGCTGGCAACATCTGTCACAAGGACGTATGCCAGAGATTTCGCGGCTACGCGCCCGAAATCCCGTGCCCACGCGCCTGAAAAAGCAACTGGAATGACCACATAATGTCATGTCGCCATAACTTCTGGCACGTCCTGACACCGTCAGAAGAAACCGTCACACGACGTTTGAGGTATTGGGTTGTTATCCATCCACCAACTCTTCAAATTTCAAAATTTAAAAATTTGAAGACTAAGATTCAAAAAAAAAAAAAAAAAAAAAAAAAAAAAAAAAAAAAAAAAAAAAAGCGGGAAAATACCCCTTACCTTGGCAAACAAGTAACCGTAAGACGAATGCGGGTACAGTGTGAAGGCAAAACATTTCACATACCTAGCACCCGCAGGGAATTGAAGCCAAGTAAAACCTTGGCAAACAAGTAACCGTAAGACGGATGCGGGTACAGTGTAAAGGCAAAACCCTTCACATACCTAGCACCCGCAGGGAATTGAAGCCAAGTAAACCTTGGCAAACAAGTAACCGTTAGACGGATGCGGGTACAGTGTAAAGGCAAAACCCTTCACATACCTAGCACCCGCAGGGAATTGAAGCCAAGTAAACCTTGGCAAACAAGTAACCGTTAGACGGATGCGGGTACAGTGTAAAGGCAAAACCCTTCACATACCTAGCACCCGCAGGGAATTGAAGCCAAGTGAACCTTGGCAAACAAGTAACCGTTAGACGGATGCGGGTACAGTGTAAAGGCAAAACCCTTCACATACCTAGCACCCGCAGGGAATTTAAGCCAAGTAAACCTTGGAAGTAAAGTAACCGTAAGACGAGCGCTGGTACAGTGTTAAGGCAAAACCCTTCACATACCTAGCGCTCCGCTGGGAATTGAAACCAGGAAGGATCTTCTGGGCAATGCTTGCGGAAACGGAAATAACATCCCCGCATAGCGGGAACGTTGAGAACTACGTTGTTTGAAGCGCCAGGATGGAATTGGTGGTTTTAACATAATTGATCACTATGTTCAAAACTACCAAAACCTCATGGAGAATCCACACAACTGGGACTCAATGCTCCTGACTTGCGAGGAGGTTACAGACCTACCCGCATCATACCCAAAGACCAAGCAGGAAACTCGGGCATTTCTGCAAGTGACAAGGACTTCCCATGGAAAACCTTACAAAACCCTTTTCAAAACCCTTTGCTTAAGTCCAAAAGTTCACCTCACTTTATTAAACACGCATGAGAAGAACATTGGACTGGGGGGACTTGAAGAGGTAGGTCCCAGCAGAGCCCAGTTGGACCCGCAAGACTCACCTTAAACAGGGACGTCTGCGCAGAGACCAACTGGATCCGCAGGACCAACCATGCTCAGAGACGTGACGTCCTTACGCGCAGTATGCAAGCTGGTCCCGCAGGAAATGCCTCCCAATGGTGAAGGACTCCGCCTGTCCCCGCAGCCTCGGATACAAGCCATTAGGGACTGGCCACCCGCGCAGCATGGCTACACGCACAAGGCACTTAACTCTCCCCAGTGTCACCTGAAGGAATGAGCAAAGGCGGGAGGGGGAAAACTCCCGCCTAAATGAGCCAGTCCGTATGATGGAGGATCTTTTGTGTGATACCTGACGAGGTACAGACAAAAGATCTGACCAAGAATGCGACAGCTCACTGACAGCAGCATGGCAGACAGCACGCCACAGCACTGTGACCAATAGCCGCCGCCTACCCACCAACTCCTGCCATACCACGTGCCTAGCCTGTAGTTGGCAGAAGAGGAAGAGTGCACGACACGCCTGCTCTGTGTCAGCCGCTACCTATCCACCACTCACAGGCAGGGCACGTGCATAGGTTACAGTTGGTAGCGTGTTGGGCCGGCTAAACCCCTTGGAAACCTACCTTCGGCTATAAATACCCCAATGGTATGAACATCTTATCTTATCATATATACCTGATATCTGCTCTAGCAATCTCTTAATATACTTTTATATTTAAAGAGCAATCTAGTCTGATTCTCACGCCGGAGGGTGGTCACAAGGAGGAACCCCCCCCTTCTCAGTGACGAGCTCACGGTGTCTGTTTTGCAGGTTATCAGAAGAACCATCTTCCAAGGGTCTAACCCCTCGTGGGAAACAGTTCTCCAACCCCCAGGTTACCAGTAATCTGCCCGGGGTCTGGTTAGTGTTTCTTCACCAGCAACACTCATTCTCTTCAAATTATGGGTTCATATATGATTTTTGTGTATATTGTAATGAATAATAATCATATGGAATTCCTTACCTCCTTCTCATGAGATGTATCAATATATAATTACAATATGAGGACTTAGTTTGGAGATAACATCTTTACAAAACATATTATATATTATCTAATTAATACTAAATCAAATCTATATATGATATCCTTAGTCCTATTATACCCCGCACTCAAAGTGGGAGGTGATCGTATGCTGAGACTGGACCGTAAATCTTCAAAAAGAACCCAAGGTAAGCCTTTAGTAAAGATATTTGCAATTTGGTGACGTGTAGGCATGTGTAGGATTCGAACTCAACTCCGTTGGACCTGCTCATAAAAAAAATGGATATCGAGCTCTATGTGTTTCGCGTGTTGATGTTGAGTAGGGTTATCTGACAGTATATGGCACTGACATTGTCACAATAAATGATAATGGCATGGGAAAACAGTCAACAAGCTCAAGAAGTAGCTTACGTAACCAACACATTTTAACAATGACACGGGCGATCCCCGCGATATTCGGCTTCAATGCTAGAACGAGAGATGGTGGATTGTCGCTTGGATGACTATGAAAGTAGATTGTTACCGAGCTAAACACAATAACCAGAGGTGGACCGAAAAGTGCCAGGACACCCGACCCTATCAGCATTTGTATAAGCAAGCAAAGAAAGATCACTTTTCTTGCGTAATGTGATGCTGAAGGTACAGTCGTTCGCTAGATATATCTCTCACTATCCGATTTAGAGCATCCCAATGAGCGGTGAAAGATGCATGCAAATATGTTGAACTGCATATGTGATATCAGGTCGGGTAAATGTTAAATATTGGAGCGCCCCGACGAGGCTTTTATATAGTTTGGATCTAATAAATAATACTTGTATTTAGATAATATTTGCGACACCTCCTTGTTTGTCTTTAATCATGGCATAGAGATGGCGTATTTATTAATATATGTGGATGATATTATCCTCTCGACCTCCTCGGATATGCTTCGTCAAAGCGTTATGGCTAAACTCGCTTCGGAATTTGCCATGAAGGACCTCAGACCCCTTAGTTTTTTCTTGGGTATCTCGGTTAAAAGATCGGGTGACCGTATGTTTTTATCTCAAAGCAATTATGTGGCAGATATCCTAACTAGAGCCGGAATGTCGTCTTGCAAATCCGTCCCAACACCGGTTGAAACAAAATCAAAACTAAGTGCCGATGTCGGGTCTCCATTCGACGACCCGACACTATTCCGAAGTCTAGCTGGTGCGTTACAGTACTTGACGTTCACACGGCCTGACATAACCTACGCGGTTCAGCAGGTATGTATGCATATGCACGCTCCTCATCTCTCACACTGGAATGCCTTGCTTCGCATCCTTCGGTATTTACGGGGCACTCAACATCTCGGTCTCACACTTGGAAACACAAATACACAACAATTGCGAGCATACACGGACGCCGACTGGGCAGGCTGTCCGGATACTCGCAGGTCCACCTCCGGATACTGTGTTTATTTTGGTGACAATCTTCATTCGTGGTCATCGAAACGTCAATCAACGGTCTCTCGTTCGAGTGCCGAAGCCAAGTACCGGGGCGTGGGTAACGTCGTTGCTGAAATATGTTGGCTCTGGAATCTTTTACTAGAACTTCAACGTCCATTATCTTCAGCCACATTGGTCTATGGTGACAATATCAGTGCAATCTACTTGTCAGGTAACCCGGTTCAACACCAGAGAACGAAGCATATCGAACTTGATATACATTTTGTGCGGGAACAGGTGAAACGAGGGAAAGTTCGTATTCTGCACGTCCTAACGAGGTACCAAATCGCTGACATTTTCACAAAAGGACTACCGAAGATTTTATTTGAGGATTTCAGGTCCAGCCTCAGCATTAGAGAGCCTCCCGCTTCGACTGCGGGGGTGTAATAAATAATATTTGTATGATTTGATAAAAGCTTTATCTCAAAATTGTGTTTATCCTTGTATTTGTATTTGCCTATTCAAGGGGCTAAATTAATGATAATAACCAGGCATTAAGAATCATTCTATCAGGATCCTCAAAAGGCACCCCAACATTAGCACCATACATAGGGTTTGTGTCGATTGGCATAGCAACCGGCTTACACGACTGCATATCGGCTCGTTTAGTAAAAGCTTATTGTAAAAGCAACCGGCTTACACGACTGCATATGTAGCAAAAGCTTATTGTATTAAGAACATGATGTCTTTATATCGAGAGACATGAATTCCCAAAAATTCCATAGTGGTGGAAGTGGTGAGGGATCTGATTTATCTTTATCTTTGTCCGATTTGGAGGATGAGGAGGTGTTTGGAAGAGGTAGGGGAAAAATATTTGTGTGATTGGGATAAACTTTTTAATGTTTAAAATAGTGGTTGCGGGATGAATCTTGGATTCCATTGCGTCGATAAAGAGGAAGATATGGTGGTTAGGGAGAAGGAGGGTTAGTACGGTGGATATAGAGGATGACCGGAAAATTTTTTCATTCAATGTGTGGGAATGAAAAAAGTGATGTTTGGTTACTTAATAGAATGGAACCATCCATTAAACATGGAATCCCATTTCATCAAAACCATTCTTTCTTCCCATTCTTTTATTCTATTCCATTAATCATTTACCTTACTTTCTCAACAACAATACCACCTAACAACAACAACCACTACCACCACCGTCGTCGCCACCACCTCTGCCACCACCACCACCACAACCGTCGACGTCACCACCATAGCCGCCAGACCATCATCGCCACCACCATTGTCGTTGCCGGACCACCACCATCTCCTGACCGCCATCCTGTCGTCGTCACCCTACCATCGCCATCACTACCAATGCTACCACCGCCACGCCAACCACCACCCCTGCCTCCTGACCGCCACCACTGTCGTCACTAACCCCTCCACCATCGTCTCCACCGCCACCACCATTTTCATCGCCGGAGCTACCATTACCGTCGCCTTTGTAGTTTTTTTTTTGGAAAAAAATTATTTTGAGCTATGAGTGGTTTTTTTATTTCTATTTCATTCTTACAATTTTTTTTGGATACGAAATAACAAAAAATAATAATTCATTTCATTCTTATAGTTTAACCAAACAAAACAAATGAATGATAATGATCAATGTCATTCCCTTCTCCATTCTATTCCTTCTTAAGGCTGTTCAAAAAGCTCGAGTCTCGAAGCTCGGGCTCATGGCTCGCTCGATAAAAGCTCGAATAAAACTAGCTAAAAAAGCTTGATATGAAACATCCTAAGCTGAGTTGGCTCATTTTTGTAATCGAGCCAAAATCGACCTAGACTCGGCTTGATCATGGCTCGGCTCGTTGGCCTAATCATAATCTCGTTTAAATTCAAACTCGAGCTAGAGCCTTAGTTGAGTTGCCTCGTTTAATTTTGAGCCCAAGCTCGAAACCACCCTGGCTCGACTCGGGCTCGACTCGTGATCCTTCTCCCATGCCATTCACCCTTCATTTCATTACCTCCCACTAAACATACCCTTCATATCCTTAGTCCTATTATATATAAATGCTTTACCATGCATGACACATGTAATTGAAATGAAAGTCATGGAGGAATACCGCATTTGAACATGAAACATCAGCATGCAGCACTAGTAATATATGCATTCGATTAATCAAGACTAGCTTGGTTGACCTTTGTTTACATACGTATGAAATATTGGAAATTGATCTAAGATCATATCTGATCTCTTCTATAGTTTTTAGAAGATTAGTCATTTTTAATCGATTTATATTAGCTCTCTTTATCATCTTGTCCTCTTAGCTCCGCCACAGGTTCGTGCAACCAATAGGTCATTATCTGATTGTTGTAATTTGTCTCCACGTAATAAACAACTTTTGATTTCAACCTTTGTGTGGTGATGCTTTCATTTGAGTTTAGGATAATCATTTTTTGTTTTATTAGCAAACATTGACTATAAGCAATTCTCAAAGCTGCTTCAAAGTTTTGCTTTAATTTGATAAAACCAGTGGTTTCTTAACATGTTAGCCAGTAAAATATGAATAAAGTTTGATAAATTGGTTCGTAACTTCGTATTATGGCTCATTAGCCGATATTAATCCAAACTGTTATCTTGACTACTGATAGTTCTAACTTTCACTTTTATTACAAGAGCAATTCAATACCAGCGTAATGGTTCTATGTTACATTTGCATCAGATTTCAGTTACAGTGACGATTATGAACTATGAAGATATATCACACGTAAATGTGAAAATTATAACTAATTACAGCAACCAAATTGCAATTTGTCATTATAAAACTAATGTAACTTCTTATGTATTCAACGCTACAATTTACAACACCGCCAGCCCGATTTGAATATTTTTCTGTTCTTTTTCTCAAAATTTTAGTTAAAGTAATCCCATTTAGTTTCTATAACAGCTTTAATATTCAAGTTTTTAGTTACAGTATATTTTTTTTTTGTCTCACAGTATCTAACTAGAAAATGAAAAATATTATTATTTCAAATAATTGTCATGAATAGGGATGGAAAAATAGCCCGAGCCCGACGGGTATACCCGAAACCTGAAACAAATGGGACGGTTATACCCGAAACCGGATGGATATAGGCCGGGTATGGGATTAGGATTATAAAATTTTTTGCGGGTACGGGCCAGGTATGTGATTAGGTGATACCCGGCACGATTACCTGAATTTTATACCCAAAAAATTCTTTGAATTTCATATATATATAAAAGATTATATAAAAATTATATAAAAATTATAATGATATTATTTATTTATTGTCACGTTTCTATATATGGAGTGCATTATATTTAAATTTATTATAATTGTTTTATGAATAAAAGGTATAAAATAACTATAATGATTAAAAAAAATGTATTTGAAAGTCCCAACGGACACACCCGATATCTGACGGGTATTACCCGACAAATACCCGGCGGGTAATAGGTCGGGTATGAGATACAGTTTTACAAACAGGTATATGACCATGAGATTACGAATACCCGACCCGTTACCATCCTTATAGACGTAGAGTAGAGATAACTCCTTGTTTTGAAAAAATAAAATTGCATTAACTAGTTTTAAAAAGTATAATGATATTTAAGAAAAAAATACATCACACAATACATAAGTCATTGACATGTGGCCCATTATTAATGTCCAAAGACAGAAAATCGAAATCATCCACCGTAAAGAAAACGACATCTAACCATATTGCTACGTTTTATTCAAAGTCAGTTGAACACTAATCACTAATATTTTCAAGAAAATATGGCCACAAAACAACTTCACTTCACCCTTCTCCTCCTCCTCCTCCTCCTCCTCATTTACATAGCTCCGCCTTCCACGGTGGCTCAGTCCCCATACCCATGCTACCCGCCACCCATCCCGGGCGGCAACATACCGCCAACAATAACCATACCACCTCCGGCTTTAACGTTGCCTCCGCCTTCACCCCTACCTTTTATGGTGGTGCACCACCACCACCTGACCCTATAGTCCCTTGGTACCCTTTTTACTACAAGGATCCACCACGTAACCCTCGTACATCGTCGTCGAATGTGCAAAGTGGATCAACGCTTGTGATTTTCTTGTTACATATGTTCTTGTGTTACATTTGTTTTTTTAGTTAGGTAGCATGTAATGATCTTGAATCTTGAAGGCGTATGGTGTTGGTGGTTGATGATCATGATTTTTGATGTTAGGGGGTAAATCTGGTATCAAGAAACATGTGGGGCCAAAAAAGGTAATGACTTATGGAAAAATATGGACATTGTTATAAATTTATTAATTATGCTTATCGACGATTGCATATATAAGCATTATCATGTTTTCAAATACCTGTTAAGAGCAGTATATTAATAACGATTCTTACTACTATTTATACCCCCCGTTGTATCTCTTTATGCATAACACACTTTATCAATGTATTATATCATATTGTTTTCTCCCAATATTTCTTCTCGTTTTACTCTGTTTTTAGGCTAGTTTTATAATACGTTTTATTTTGCTTTTAAGCTTGTTTTACAACACGGTCTCAGCATGAGTTACCTTTTGGAGTTGGTTAGCATCAACAACACTAGTTGGACCTTAATTCTATCTAATTTATGCCAATTTACAATAGTTTTCAGCCAATTTCCAATGACTCCAGCAATTTCCGATCAATTTCCTACCGCACATCCCGACTAGCGAGTTCTAAAACGCTGTCCGTGGGCTTGATAGCCAAACTATTGAATTTACTTGTCTAGGTAAAAACATTGGGGATTAACTAATATAAAACCTAAAAATTGAATATGAAAACTAAAGCGTTAGTAATAGCTTGCCCGAAGTTCATTGGACTTGATGTATTTCCAAATATTCTTAAGAGTAAAGTGCCAAAATTGTCCTTAAGGTTTGTTAACTTTTGCCATTTTCGTCAAAAAAATTATTTTTTGCAACTGGACCCTTGAGGTTTGTCAGTTGTTGCCAATACGGTCCAAATCGTTAACCCCATCCCTTTTTATCGTTAAACCAAGGGGTATATTCGTCTTTTCAGCTTGTTTAATGTTTTATTAGTTTTTTAATCCTTCTAACAATTTTTGCATCTGTTTTTTTCCGTCTCCATTCAAAAATCTCACCACCAATCATTTGTAACTACACCTGCAACACCGCCGCCGCCTATGACGACGACAAGAACACCGCGTCATCTTCATCGCTTCTGAAACTGGTTCGTAACTCCGTCGATCTCCATCTTAAACTAAATCCATTTCACCACCACCTGCAACTTACTTTGAACCCAACACCCAACCTGATTTGATGCTCCGAATCATTCTGAAATATACACCCAGTAGCATAGTTAGGGTTTCCCTCGATTCGAGACGGCCGGGAGCCGAAAGTGAAATCGATTCCCTGAGATTCGCAAATCTTGCCCAATAGACCGCCGCTCCGACCTTAGACTATGAACCTTCTTTAGTGGCGGCGCCGGTGAATCTGTGGATTAGGAAACCATTTTTGGTGTGAATTTGTTGACGGTGAGTGTGTGAAGGTGGGTTGGTTCGAGAGAGAGGGTGAGGTTGCTTAACTTTATATAAATTTATTGTTAAAATAATAAAAACTAATATAAAACATTAAACAAACTAAAAAGACGAAGATACCCCTTGATTTAACGATAATAAGAGATGGGGTTGATGATTTGGACCGCATTGGCAACAATTGACAAACCTCAATGGTCCAAATGCAAAAAATAAACTTTTTGGACGAAAATGGTAAAAGTTAACAAACCTCAAGAACGATTTTGGCACTTTACTCTGTTCTTAATGGATTTGATTATGGTCAGGGCTAAAATGCATCAAACACACATATATAGCATACAAATAGATTATTGGACTTAGTATCGGTCCGATTTACCTTCATATATTGTATATTGTAAACGAGATTCTAAAAACAAATATTATTAACAACACACCTCTAGACTCCCATAAATAGTCCTCTAACCATCAACTATGAAACTGTCTAGTAAGTTACATAGCTAGCTGGTCCACGTGTGTGAGAGAATGAAATGCCCTTCAAAGAGAGATCATCGATAGAACCTCGGCGCATACGTTGGGGGACGGTTTACCTGGTTGTTAGGCATGTACATGGAGTTTTTAAGTTAGACCTGAAACCTCAAATAACTAGGGACAATTAAAATCATGTCATAAGTAAACTTGAGAATTTTTCCTTTTTCAAAACGTGGACTTCATCTCCCCCCCCCAATGGCACCAATTTACCAAATGTGTTTTATAATTCTAAATAAATTAATTAGTACGTACATACACATTGATTAGATCACCCAGAGTTGAAGAAACACGAAATTCCCCTTTGGTCTAATTGCTTAGTCCAAGGGTGATGATTAGGTATTTCCCACGATGGGTTATACTCCTCTTTGGCGCAAATGAGTGATACACCTACAAAAGAGAACACCGTGAGCTCGCTACGATGGAAATGGGGGGGGGGATCCTCTCGTAACCACCCTCTAGCGTGAGAATCAGTATTGATATGTATAGTACTTGTAAAGAAAATGAGAGTAAGTTAAGGATGTTAGATTCCTTTACCATTTGGAGGTGTGTTGATATTTATAGCCGTTGGAGAGGAGAGAGAGGATATGGCCAACTGCCCTGTCAGGCTTCCCACCAATCATATTCCTTGCACGTGTGTCAAAGGGAGTTGGTGGGCGTCGTGGCCATTTGATGTTGACATGTTGTACAATGCAGTACAATTGACTATGTATTGTTCGTCCCTTATTGGTAGGGCGTCTTTTACGATGAATATCCTTCCTTTTTTCACCATGCTCATGGAGATCTTTGGCGCTCCAATTCTCCAGGTGTCGGAGAATGTTTAATATATAAGGATATAACATTCAGCGCCATGGTTTCTGCATTGCTCCTGGCCCATATAACCGACGGGATTATTTATATTGTGTTTATTGGTGGGTTTAGTACCCTACATCTATAAGGCCCCCCAGTCCATAGTTGTCCTTAACGAGGGCGGCTATGGACTGATTTGAGGTCGGGAGTTATTTGACGATTGTTATCTACCATCTTTCTTATAATGGTGGGGGGTTATTTGTGAACCTTCCTATGCCAGAGCCTTTTATGGCTGTAGGTTATTATAAACCTTTCCCAGGCGGAGCCTTTTGTGACGGGAGGTTATTGTAATCCCCCCTTAGTGTAGACCCTTTTATGACAGAAATTTATTGTAAACTTTCCCTAGGCGGAGCATTTTATGGAGGGAGGTTATGGTGAACCTTTTCTTGGCAGAGCATTTTATGGCGGGAGGCTATTGTGAACCTTCCCTAGGTGGAGCCTTTTATGACGGGAAGTTATTGTAAACCTTCCCTAGGTGGAGCATTTTATGACAGGAGGTTATTGTGAACCTTCCCTAGGCGGAGCCTTTATGGCGGGAGTTTATTGTAAACCTTCCCTAGGAGGAGCCCTTTATGACGGGAGGTTATTGTAAACATTCCTTAGTGTAAGGCCCCGTTACCGGTGCCTCACATTGGACGTTAGATTTACTCATAAACATCAGAGTTAATTAAAACATTCGCGGAACATTAAAAACATCCAAACCATTACATTCCATAACCATAATTCTTGTCTTATCGAGCATTCAAATTATTTAAACATAAAACATTGTCTTTTGTAATAACATAACATTTCTCGAGATGCCAGCTTCTTCAAGATCATGCCATGTGCTTCCCCTCATGCAAGCTGCCTCATTCTACTCACTTGCGTGCATACTAAAAGTCAACTACGCTGAGTGAGTTCTAGTTAATCGTACAACAAACAATCTGTTCTCATACTTGCACACGTGCCCGAAGGGGTGTACATTAATCATACTTACTCTTCATATATAACTATTCATCCTATTTAAAGAGCCTTTCGCCCTATAACCTCAAAAATATTATAAGGGTCTGGTCCCTAACATCACAAATATTATAAAGGGTCTGGTCCCTAACATCACATATATTATAAAGGGTCTGGTCCCCAACATCACAGATATTATTAGCGTATGGTCCCTACCATCACAGATATTATTAGGGTCTGGTCACTACCATCACATATATTATAAGGGTCTGGTCCCTTTGTTTCGTGCAACTGCTCCTTAATTGTTCTTACATGCATTCCTTGACAATACGTGCAATCTCCAAAGAGCGTTCACGTACCATCAACATATCATACATACATTATGCATACATCACATATTCCCATACATACACGTTATCTTAGATCATACATATCAATCATATCTCTTCTACCACCTGACGGTACATGCAATATCCGAAGATCGTTGACGCACCGTCAAGCAATCATTATACATAACATAATCACATAAGGCATACACTTATCACTTAGGATAATTGTATTAACATTCACATCAAGTATGCACACAGCCCCGAAAACATAACAAGGAAATGGGGCTAGAAACTCACCTGAACACGGTTACGTTCACCGTTAATTGTTATTCCCTTCTTGAGCTGTGCATGGCTAACTGTATAACAATTACACGTATCAATCATCTATCGCTATCTATATTGTGTTTCTAGTTCAATTATAACCCACAACGAACGGAGGTCCAGGGGCAGCGCCCCTGGCAGCGGGGTCTAGGGGCGGCAGCCCCTAGCAGGGTCCAAGGGGCAGAGCCCCTGGCTGGGGTCGAGCTGCCTTAACATATTTTTCCATTAGGATTTTAATTATTTTTCTAATTCGCTATCTCACTCGCCATAACGAATTAAGTCTGATTCGTAATCGGATTCGTTACCGACTTAACTTAAGCGAACTTAGGGTTCAGCGAACTTATGGCTCGACGAACTTAGAGTCCAGCGAACGTAGGGTTCAGCAAACTTGACCTTTAGACGAACTTATCTTCAAGCGAACTTAACTTGGCGAAGTTGGCTTGTAAGAGAAGTTTAGCTACATCGAACTTATGCAGCGAAGTTATACAGTAAGCGAAGTTCGTGGTCTGCTGCTCACGGGTTCGCTTTGTCGCACATTTAACAACTTCAATACTCATTTTATGATTAGGCCTTAGCCCTAAACGTTCCCTTGACCGTTTGCGGTCCAATCTTGACCCGTTTGTAACATAAAGCACGAACCTTTGTAGTGAACATTTAGAGAATGGATATAGGATTTCATTTTATGCGAGCCGTTTAGGTTTTCGGGTTCATTAGGTTCATTTTATCATCAAGTTTACAACTTTACGTTTCCTTTATACCCGATCTATTCTCGTTCTAAGTTCCAAGGCAAACCGT
Organism: Bidens hawaiensis; assembly: GCF_021521415.1. Classification (NCBI taxonomy): domain Eukaryota; kingdom Viridiplantae; phylum Streptophyta; class Magnoliopsida; order Asterales; family Asteraceae; genus Bidens; species Bidens hawaiensis. Next base: position 23,734 of record NW_027498809.1, on the reverse strand, counting down.
TTATAAAAACATGAACTTTAAGATTGAAATCATACCTTTACATTTTCGTTTTGGTCTCGGTTAGCTAGATTATGACTTTGGATCTTGTATCTATCTTGAATCACGTTTGCTTGTTCGTATTTCACCTCTCTTTCTCTCGGCCGTATGTAGGAGGATGTGTGTGTGTGTGTTTTGGAGTGTGTAGGCAAATATGGAAAGATGGAATGAGGATTATGGTTTTAGGATGGTTTAGGGGGTATTTATATCCCCTAAAGCCCATGAACCTAAGGCCCATGACCCTTTAATCCATCTTATTTAACCCAAGTTCATGACATTTCTTTATTTAATATCAATTAAATATTAACACACGATAGTTAAACGCGACTTTCTTTATTTACTACAAGAATATTTTAGGATATTACACTTAGGCGGAGCCTTTTATGCATGTACTTGCGCTTAGAGTCTATCACCATGTTGTCTTGATAATTGAAATGACATGTGTCCTTGGCGGGGAAAAATGTATTAAATGCATGGCACGATAAAAGAGCGGTTGATTTGACAAGTTTAACGACGATTACGTCCTACAGGCAGTTTTTTCGTCTATGTCAGGTGTGTGGGCGAGAATCTCAGTGTAGCGCCCAGCTGTAACACATTTTATTGCCTTGTCTCTTACCCGTTGCATTCTGATTGCTTTGACTGCCTCATATGCCTCAATAATACTCACTGGCATCAATTGCGATGGGTATATAAGGAGGTTTTGGGCCTTCCTTTTTTCCTATTCATCTTCTTATCAAATATATTTCCTTTCATATTTTATTCTCTTAGCTACCGGAGAACCCTTTAACTTTCTTTTATTTATCTCTATATGGATGGTTCTTCTCAGCCATATAAGGAGAAGAGTTCCAAGAAGAGTCATACGATGGAGTTCGTGGGGGTGTCAGATGTCGCGTCACGACTTCGACAAGGTGGTCAAAATTTACCGCATTAAACCCGTTTTGAGCCAGAGTTGTCGGCCCCAGGAAAAATAGTGAAGGAGGCCCCCTGCCGGCAAGATTGTCGTGTATAGGGAGTGTTTCTTCCTTGACAACTTCCGGTTGCATATTACCCATTTTCTGTGGAGGTTTTGGATGTGTTTGGGTTGCACCTGACCCAAATAAATCCTCTCGGAATGGCGCACCTCCACCATTTTGAGGACACTTGTCACTTCCTGGGTATTACCCTGTTGGCTGACAAGTTGATTCGTTCTACAAGTGTCGCAACTACCAGGGCTGTTATAATTTGTTAACGAGATTTTACAAGAGTGGAAGAATATCTTCTTCTACATTACTACGCGTGTGGTTCCTCATGTGATGCACTTTTCTAACGACATAGAACTTGTGGAACCTAAATCAGTTCCATACTCTGGCGCGGACTGGTATAACACTTTACAGGCTAGCCTTTCCCCTCTTCGATCTTATCCGGAGCATACGATGGTGCTGTTTGGGATGAGTCTCATTTGGAGTGATGTGATGATGGTCCCTTACATTTAGAACGGTAGCCAATGTAACAAACCGCTCTTGTATACATATTTATTCGTACATACACTTTTAATAACCATCAATATTTTTGGCAGAGGTGGATGATCCACTGTTGCTATTGCAGCCTTCTCCTGAGGGTACGAAGATCCTTTTCTGGCGAGAGCTAGGTCCTCGGGAGGAGCCCATCCTTATGAGGACTGATTCAAACTTTGTGTTTCCCCTTCCTATGGATTAGTCACTGCCTCCTCGGCGCTACCACCTCCCAGTGTTGTTAACCCAAAAGTGGGGAAACTATTGTTCATATATTTTGTTACTTTAAACTATATAACATATTAACATGCATGTTTAAATGTGTTGCAGGTTGATGGTCTCATATTGTGTGCCTTCCTAAATGCGGCGGGAAGGGAGCACAAGGTGGCGGTTGGAAGACGGTTGCGTCTCTGAAGGATTCTTCTAAGAGGCCCTTCAAGCATGATGATGATGTTGTCGTCATTGTGTCGGACGTGCCATTTTGCCCGCCCATCATGTCGTCGGCGACATTACTGTATTAGTACAGAATTGTTGTGGACAAACATTTACTCCCAGCCGCCTGCACCCAGGCTACTAAAGGCATTGTGTTGCCTTTAGTCTTTAAGCCTGAAACTGTTGTAGAAACCAAGGTATCCCATGGTTCCTTGGCTGGTTCCACCATGAGTGCCGGAGCGTTCACTGTCTCGCACCACTTGGGGTTCACGGCGGTGGACGATGATAAGGAAGAGGAGGAAGTTCCTCTCTTCAAGAAGCCCTGTCTTGGCGAGTTTGTTAAGCTAAGTGGTCTGGTTTAAGTCTCTAGGGACTTAAGCTTACATTCTTTGACGTTATTTTTCTAATTTCCAATATAACTATGAATTTTTTTAAGAGACGCGGAAGACGTCTACGGGGACTGAAAGACAATCTCCTACTGTGTCGTCTACCAATGCATCTTTGGCGGCGAGCGCAATAACTGTTTGTTTGCCCATGACGACGAGTGTGGGCGACTCGTCTGAGGCGTTGCCTATTCTTCAATCGGTGACTTTCTCGATGATGACAGGTGTGGTTGGCCCATCTGAGGCTGAAACCATAGTGATGTCGGTGCTTGTGACGGCGGAGTTAGTTGTTCCGTATGAGGCCCAGTCTTCGGCGTCTGTTTTTGAACAAGTGAAGGCAACCTTGGGTAAGTTTCCAAAGGTTCCATTTGGGAAGTCATTGGGCAGAGCATCCAGTCCCGCGACATTTTCTGACTTCCTGGAATGTAAGGAGTTTTTGCCGACCAAGGGTTTTGTCCTTGACGGCGATGAATATGTTCAGCCACCCCCTTTTGATATTGGGGTGGTCGTTGGTGGTAAAGTTTTATGAGTTTAGTGGTAGTAGTGGTACTGGCGCTGGCGGTGCTACGGGGGATGTACATATAGACCCCCGATTTTCAATTGAGGTGAATTAGGATTATCAGCCGAAGTGGAATACTACTGGCGACACCAATTTTGAAGACCCCGCGGCGTGCACTGAGTTTTTGGAGCATGTGTTTCCACCTGAGGAACGTGTTGCTCTCAAGTTCCATCCTCGCGGTAGTTTGGTATCTGATGCCATCTATGTTGCTGTTCGGGGTCTCTCCAGTGTGGCAGAGCTTATTTGTGACAATCGAGCTTTGTACGTTGAAAATATTGAGGCTTCCGCCTCCATGAGAGATATAGAACTTGCCTTGAAGAATGGAGAGGAGGCCGCTTGGAAAGCAGGCCGTGAGGCAGCAAAGAACCGCCAAGCTTTGGATGTTGTTGAAGGAAAGTTATCCAAGGTTGAGGCAGACTTGCAAAGTCTGTCCGTGAGCGCGCTGAGCGCTATACAGAGTTTCAGGATGCATGCAAGAAGTCCAACAACGATCTTGCTAATGCGTGCAACCGAGCTTTAGCTGCAAAGGAAGATGCCGCCAAGCATGAACAAGAAAATGGCAGTCTACGTAAGCGGGTTGACGAACTAGAGGCTGAAGCGGCATTAAGGAAGGCGGATGCAAGGAAGCTGGCAGATGCGATCACCACTTGTGAGCAGACTATTGAGTTTTTGACTGCTCAGTGTGCGATCTCTACTAGTGACTGCGATTGGCTGCTAAAGCAGGCCTTTCGCAAGGTATGTCTTTTCTCTTTCCCTGTCTGTACGATGTTTTTCTTTGTGATGCCGGCTAATATGTATTTGTTTTCCCTTAGGTTGTCAAGCGCATCATCACAGATGATGATATGACTAAGAGCGTTGGGCGCCTTGTGACAGTTGCGCAGCAACTGGGGGACAAGGCGGGATTCTAGGTGGCGGTGATGCATTTGCGAGACCAACTTCCTCCTGAAGCCTACGTGACTCATGGAATTGATGTGGAAGTGGAGTATCAAGCTGCTGAGGCTGAATATGACACTCTCTCGTTTCCCGTCTTCTCTGTCATTGCTCAATTAATATGCCATGGAGGAGAATAGCATGAAAATGCTGAGAGAGCTATTGAAGCCATCTCAGGTGGGTCCTTCGGCTGGCGATGGTGTTATAGTGCAGCAGAATCCGGCGAAGGAAAATTTAGAAGCCATTGTTGACTATGAGGCTTCTCCCCGCTTGGAATAGTTTTTTTTTCTTTTGTATATAAGTCTAGGATAGCTGTATAGGATTTTGTACTTTGTTTAGCGGATGTTGGTGTCTGTATTTTGTAAATATTTCGTTTGTATTAATGGAAACCGAGTTTTGTAATGTGTGTTCTATTATAAATTTTATTGACTTTCCATTTTGCCAAAAATTTCCCAAATGTGGAGTATCGTGTTCATTAATTAACACACGCCACTTGGCTCGCTTTTACAAGGTAATGAAATAATTTACATGTAATACCTCCGTAGTTGCACTGCGTACCAAGTTTTTGGAACTGGGGAGCCATCGAGTTGAATCAACGCGTATGCGCCTTTACCTAGGACTTTTTGAATTTGATAAGGCCCTTCCTATGTTGGTGACAACTTTCCTGGCGAATGCGCTCTTGATGCCTCGTTGTTGCGAAGGACGTAATCTTCTGTATTGAACTCGCAAATTTTAACGCTTGCATCATAATATTTCTGAAGTTGGCGTTTGTAGTTTTGCTCACGCATTGCGGATAACTCTCGCCTTTCTTCCAGAAGCATTAAGTCTAAACGCCATTGACATTCATTATATGCGCCTAACGCGAGAACTCTTGGTGATGGTAAACCTATCTCTGCCGGGACCAACGCTTCAGTTCCATATGTTAGGCTAAACGGTGTTTCCGCGTTTCCTGTATTCTTCTGGGTGAGAATGGCCAAAAGTATGTGCGCGACCTGGTTTATCCACCCTGATCTAAATCCATCATGCCTTCGTTTTATACCATCAACGATGCTACGGTTGGCGCATTCTACTTCTCCATTCTCTTGTGGATGCGCTACAAAGGTGAACGTCTGACTTTTATTCAATTATGAAAGCCATGCTCATCGGCAATGTTCATCGGCAAGCCAAAACGACAAATGATGAATTCCCAGATGAATTTTTTGACACTCGATGCGTTGATGGTTGCCAACGGCTTTGCCTCGATCCACTTGGTGAAGTAGTCTATGGCGACTATTAAGAATTTTACCCTCCATGGTGCTTCTAAAAATTTACCTGTGATGCCAATCGCCCACTTCTGGAATGGCCAAGGTAATGCTACTGGTATCATCATATTTTTTGGTCAGCGGGTATTCGGTGCGTGTTGCTGGCATGAATTGCATTTACGTATCTGCTTTTCAGCATCTACGTGCATGCCTGGCCAATAGTATCCCACATTCATTATCTTTGCCACCACCATTCTTGGACCCACTTGAATTCCACAAATGCCTTCATGAATTTCTCTCAACAAATCAATTGCATCTTGTGGGTCAACGAATCGGAGAAGTGGTCCCAGATAAGATCGCCTATACAAAATTCCTTATTTCAACTGATATTTCAGTGCTTTGTGACGTATCCATCTGGCCTCCTCCTTGTTAGCTGGTAAAGTTCCCGCGAATAAAGAGTTGGCGATCGGCGTCATCCAATTGGTTGTGTTTGTGAAAATGACAAATTTTTCTGGCGGCGATAGAGGGATTCTCCAGGACCTCTACTCGGATATCCTTTGCCTAATGGTCAAAGCTTACCGATGCTAATTTTCTAAGCACGTCTGCCTGTTTGTTTTCACTTCTTTTAATATGTTTCACTTTGTATGTTGTGAAGTTTAACATCAACGCCTTAGCTTGCGCGAGGTATGAAGCCATCTTTTCATCTTCTGCTTCATACGTGCCTTCAATCTGACTCGCCACCAGCATTGAGTCGACGTGGGCCTCTATGTGTTTGGACCCTAACTTCTTTGCTATTCTTAGACCCGCTAGGAACGCTTCGTATTCCGCCTCATTATTCGTGTTTTTAAAGTATAGGCGGATAACGTATGTGAACTCCTGGCCTTTCTGGATCTTTTAGCTCCAACCCTGCACCCGAGCCTTCATCATTTAACGCCCCATCTGTGTACAATTGACAGACTTGTTCTTTCTGTTGGTATGCGGGAGGTTCCAAGTCCCTTTGGCATTCGGCTTCTCGCGTTATGGGTACTTCGGCTATAAAATATGTCATAACTTGCCCTTTGATCGCGGGTCTGGGTTTATATTCGATTGCATGCTCACCAAGTTCAATTACCCACCTGGATAGCCTGCCTGAAAGTTCTGGATTGCATAATACATTTTTTAGCCGATAATTAGTGAGAACATTGATTGGGTGTCCTTGAAAATATCTGTGTAAACGACACGCCACTTGAACCAATGACATGACCAGCTTCTCCAACGTGGAATACCTGGTTTCCGCATCAGTTAACATGCGACTAATATAGTAGATAGGTGATTGAACGTTATCTCTATCTACAAGGAGTACTGCGCTGACTGCTCTGTCAGAGGCGGCCAGGTACATTGTTAACGGCTCTTTTTGCTGTGGTGCTGTAAGCGTTGGGATTTATGTAAGACGCACTTTAATCTCTTGGAACGAGATTTCTGCTTCCGCCGTCCATCGAAACTGTGTTTTCTTGCGACAATTTCTTAGCGTTGAAATGAACGGGAAGGATCTATCAACGTGGTTTGATAGGAATCTGTTCAGCAGGACTAACTGACCGTTCAACGTCTGGACCTGCTTGATAGTGGCGTGGGAAGGCATTTTGACAATAACTCCAATCTTTTCTGGGTTCTCTTTGAAACCACCATCGGTGACAATAACCCCAAGGAATTTCCCTTCTCTCATTTCGAACGAACATTTATCAGGAATTTCCCTTCTTTCATGCTCATACTGTGGAGTGTCTTAAAAGTTTCTTCGATGTCTTTTAGTAACACTGTTTCAAATTTACTCTTAATAACCATATCATCCATGTAAACTTCCAAGTTTATTCCGATGGTTCTTGATGTGTTGTAATATACACTTATTTTCCACACCATTTATCATTTTTTAGTCGCTTTTATATCTAATATTTATTGTTTCTTAACTTGTTTTTAGTATGATATTACAAAGTTTATTATCTTTTGTAGGTTAGGGGTTTTAAAAGAGAAAAGGACCAGGTTTTGAAAGACATAAAAGGCTTTTATGATCAAGTGTTGAAGACCAAAATTAAAGCCCGGCCCGTATCCAATCTTATGAAGACTTTCATGTATTATTATATATAATAACATAAAGAATGGCAAAAAACCCTAAGCACCTCTAAAAAGAAGCTCTGACCGGCAAGATAAAGGAAAGAAAAAAAAAACATTGCAATTTTTGTGGTTAGTAAAACTTGGCGGCAACTATCATAAATCAAGATACATATATATATATATATATATATATATATATATATTAACTTGCGGCTAGGATTAGGTAGAAATCACAAGTAGCTAGCATAAGAAACAAAAACAAATATAAACCCCATACCCTAGTCCGATCGGAACAGCAGCCACCAAGGAAAAATAATATTTTTCAAGTTTTGTGACCAAGGGAAGAAGAAGTACAGCAAGGGTGACTCTGGACAGCAGCTCGAGATCATTCTCCATCATATAACTCAGCCCCATACTTGAGTATAATATCCATACACTTTGTTTTCTTGTTCAAGATTCTTATCTTTGATTTTATTCTTTAAATTGAATTGTTTTGCAACTGAGTTGAAGATTGAATTGAGTATGATCTTAATAGGTTGTTGCATGATTTTGATTATGTTTTTGGTGATTAATATGATGTTTAAATTGAGTTATAGTTGCTGTCCAAAAATCATGATTGGCTAAACTTCTTAGTTCTACCTAGGTTTGATGATTATTGTTCGGTTTTGATGAGTTGAATGGATTGTTTGGTTAATATGACTTGAATTGCTTTTGAAAGTTTGGTTTACTGATGAATTAGGTTGTGTTTAGTGGCTTCCATATTATTGATATTATCTCATAATCTCGTGCTTCGATAAATTAAATTGGTTTTGATTGATAGTTGCATGTTCAAGTGTTTACTTTGTGTTTAGAGTTTGTTTGCGGTAGGTACAACCGTAGGGTTTTGTTGTGATTGTTAATTGATATAATTCAACGGGTAAGAACCTTCTTAGAGACCGAGAGGTGATAGGAAGTAAAGTCGTCTCATAGCTTTTGCTTGTTAGGAATAGAATTGCGCGAGAGCGGGTTCGGTTCTTGTCGGGTTTGGGTTTGTGAGAGATTAGTTGGTCTAGTTTATGTTTTACCAAATTGTTCCTCTATCGAGGTCTTGTCTATGGTTTAGTGATCACAGGCGTTTTCACGTGTCCTTGTGTTCGATACTCGGACTTCTTAGGTCTATACTACTTTTCACCGGTACACTTGCCGGTTGTGTGTGGTGTTTTAGGAGTTTCCATTTAAAATTTAAAGCTTAGTTGTTAGTCCCATAGAAAGAGCACTCAATAGAAACATATCATGTTTTTGGCGCCGTTGCCGAGGAAACGGGTTGAGGCGATTAGAGAACGACCCGAGTTTTGGGGACTTACCTGTTTTCCTTTTACTTTCTTATTTGTTTTTAGTTTAAATTTTAGCCTAGCTAATTTTAAAATTTTCTTTTTAGTCGTATGCCTCATACCCGCTCACAAGGACCGCCGAAGCTTGAAACGTCTAACGATACCGAAAGAGTCCAGCCTGAGAGAGAGCGTTCTGTTTCACCGACATGTTCTGATTCTTCTTCTTCTTCTTCTTCTTCTTCTTCTTCTATTTCTTCCGCTTCTTCTAGGGATAGGAACATGGGTGACCAACCGCCTAGGAGAGTAGTAGCTGACTATGGTAGGCCGACTCCGAATCCTCATTCAAGTTTCACTTTACCGAACGGTGCCGTCGCTGGCAACTGGTCCATTCCTGCCCACATCATGCAACTCAATAAGACCACGCTCCAATTCCAAGAGATAGAGAGCGAAGATCCTTCAAACCACATCGACATGTTTGTTCAAATCTGCAAAACTTTCCATATCGGCAATATGAACGATGAAGCTATCTATCTCCGTCTTTTTCCTTTCTCACTTGCCGGCAAAGCCTAAAAATGGCTTAAGTCACTACATGCTGGATCTACCACCACTTGGGCGGGCCTTCAAGAGAAATTCATGACCAATTTCTTTCCGCCATCTAAATCCGCTCGACTCTATGGGGAGATTTGTTACTTCTGCATGAGATCCGATGATTCTTTCGGGGAAGTTTGGGAAAGATTCAAGGACCTCCTTCTTAGTTTTCCACATCATGGTTTAGATAAGTCGATGCTCATCGAGAAATTCTATAATGGAGCCACACAACACGTGAGAGAGATGTTGACCAAACTGTTAACGGAACCTTCGTAAGAATAAAGATCCCGATGAGTGTGTCGTCCTTTTTTATGATCTAGCAGCGAGCTACGAGGGGCACATGGGCAGAAATATAAGTCCACATCATCGAGAGGAGTACTTTAGGTCAAGAAGTCGAACACTAGCATGCAGGCGCAGATTGATGCTTTGAACAAACTCATTAAAGATCTTACCGTTAAGAGCGTCGCGAAGTGTGAGGTTTGCCGAGGGGGTCGCGACACCATTGACTGTCCTGTTAAGTCGGGTAGAAATCAAGAGGAGGTTGACTTCATCAACAACCCCTTGAAATATCAAAACCCCGCCTTTGATGGAACACTGGCTGGAGAAATCAGAAAAACCATCGAGGGGGACAAGCCAGTGGCTACCAAGCTCAATACCAAAACCATCGTCTAGAGAATCTATTCGGGTAGGAGAGTTCAGGTCAGGAGAGTTCGGAACAAAGTGGGGAGAGAGGAGAAGCAAGCCTCACTGGAGGAGATAATGGCTGAGCTGCTGAAGCGAGATGAGAGGAACCGAGTGACAAATGAGGCAAAATTTGTGGAACATGATGCTATGCTGAAGAACCAAGCCACGTCTCTAGCTAATCTTGAGCGTCACGTCGGAGAGATTGCCAGCCAGTTATCCGAGAGAGCACCTGGTTCACTGCCATGTAATACTGAGAAAAATCCGAGAGGGTTCGCCAAAGCGGTGACTACTAGGAGCGGTTCTAGAAGAGAAAGAGAGGCTGGTTCTTCTAGAGTTGTCACACTTGCGGTTGATGAAAAGGGGCAGGTGGACGAGGAGATCCAGATGGAGCCTCCTCCGGCCGAAGCACACCAGCAGACTATTCCAGCGAGCACGAAGCTGACCGATATACCTTCATCATCATCAAACCCACCTCGGAGAGTCTACAAACCCGAACTGCCTTATCCTGCGAGACTCTGATCGGACAAAGACGAGGAGCAAAACTCCAAGTTCCTTGAAATTCTCAAACAACTTCACCTGAACATTCCTTTCCTTAAGGCGCTTAACCAGATACCCAAATATGCCAAATTCCTCAAGGACATTCTTTCCAATAAGGAGAAGCTAGTTGAGGTCTCTTCTATTTCGTTGAGTGTTGGGTGCTTTGCAGCGTTGCAGAGAAAGTTTGCTGAAAAGATGGCCGATCCTAGGAGTTTTACAATTCCCTGCATCTTAGGCGACGATACGGTTCGACATGCTTTGGCCGACCTTGGGGCCAGCAGCAAACTCATGCCGTATTTTGTGTTCAGTAAGTTGGGTCTTGGCGAACCGAGGCCAATCCGAATGAGTATCCAACTTGCTGATCATTCCGTAAAATATCCGCGAGGGGTGGTTGAGAACATGCTTGTTCGTATCGACAAGTTCATCTTCCCAGTGGACTTTGTCATTCTGGATATGAATGAGGATGATAGTGTCCCACTCAATTTAGGCCGACCGTTCCTTGCCACTGCACAGGCATTGACCGATGTCCGTGTGGGCAATTGATTCTGAAATTTGAGGATGATAACGTCACCTTTGACGTAAGACAGTCACTCAAGCACCCCAAGTCGGTGGACGAATCCTTGTATTTCGTTGACACCATCGTATCACATATGCGGGAATTTTTCACTTACATATGTGGAGGACCTACCTTGGACCCACATATCCTTGATAGGGAGATTTCAGAGGTCGATATGGTTTCCATGACCACTCAACTATTGATGGATGACACTGTGTCACCAACCCTAGATTCAGAGTCAGCTGTTGAGATCGTGCGAGACGATCCGAGGGACCGACCTTTTGTTGAGAGCCCTCCTCCTTCCTTAGAACTTAAGGATCAACCCGATCATCCGGAGTATGCATTTCTGGACGAGGAGAGGAAGCTACCCATCATCATCGCGTCTTCCTTGACGAAGGTCGAGAAGTTGAAGTTGTTGAAGGTGCTAAAAGCACATAAGGAGGCGATAGCCTAGAATATTATCGACATCAAAGGGATTAATTCCTTGTTCCACACTCATAAAATCCTCATGGTGGATAATTTCAAATCCATCGTTCAGCCTCAACGGATGCTTAATCTGAAAATTGCTAGAGGTCGTTAAGAAAGAAATCATCAAACTCCTTGATACATGAATCATGTTTCCCATCTCTGATAGCGCCTGGGTGAGCCCGGTCCAAGTGGTTCCCAAGAAGGGTGGCATGACTATCGTCACCAATGAACGGAATGAGCCTATTCCCACTAGGACCGTGACCGGTTGGAGAGTCTGCGTCGACTACCACAGACTGAATGATGCCACTAGGAAATATCACTTTCCTCCGCCCTTCATTGATCAGATGCTAGAGTGTTTGGCGGGGCAGCAGTACTACTGCTTTCTGGATGGTTTCTCCGGGTATTTCCAAATCCCGATCTCTCCCGATGATCAGGAGAAAACCACACTCACCTGCCCACACGACACGTTTGCCTATAAACGCATGCCCTTTGGACTTTGTAATGCTCCAGCTACTTTCCAGCGATGTATGGTGGAAATCTTTCACGACATGATCGAGGATTCCTTGGAGGTCTTCATGGACGATTTTTCTGTCTTTACGAATTCTTTCGATCATTGTCTATCCAACCTTGATAGTATGATGGCCCGTTGCGTTGACACCAACCTAGTCCTCAGCTGGGAGAAGTGTCACTTCATGGTACGTGAGGGCAGTGCTCTAGGATATAGGATCTCGAGTGCGGGGATCGAGGTCTATCGAGCTAAGATTGAAACCATTTCTAATCTTCCCACTCCCACATGTGTGAGATCTATCCGTAGCTTCTTAGGTCATGTAGGTTTCTATTCCCGGTACATTAAAAATTTCTTGAAAATTGTGATACCGATGACCATGACTAGAGAAAGATGCTTAATTTTTCTTCTCTAAACAGTTTATCGAGGCGTTTGATCTTCTAAAAAACAAACTCGTCAACCCCGATACTAATTACTCCCGACTGGTCTTTTCCATGCGAATTGAGGTGCGACGCGAGTGACTATGCCGTTGGAGCCGTGCTTGGATAGCGGAAGGAGAAGCACTTCCACCCAATCTACTATGTGAGCCGGACCTTAAACAGTGCTCAGGAGAATTACACTACCACCTAGAAAGAGTAGTTAGATGTGGTGTTTGCATTTGATAAGTTTAGGTCCTATCTTGTTTTGTCCAAAACAGTCGTCTACATGGATCATGCTGCCATTCGTTATCTTTTCAGCAAGCAGGATGCTAAGCCTCGTCTCATCCAATGGATCCTACTGCTTCAAGAGTTTGATATCGAAATCGGTGATAAAAAGGGGCCCGAGAATGTAGCGGCCAATTACATGTCACGTCTTGAGAGAGCTGAGATTGGAGATGGTTGGGTCATCATCAATGACCATTTCCCAATAGAGAATCTTATGCTTGTCAAAGCCCAGGATGACGGCTACCCGTTGTTTGCTGATATCGCAGACTTCTTCGTCGATGGTTCCCTCCCTAGGAGGATGTCTCACCAGGAAAAGAAGAAATTATTTTCTGACGTAAAGTTCTACATCTGGGATGACCCGTTTCTTATTCGTATAGGTGATGATCAGCTGGTGAGGAGATGCGTAAATGTTGAAGAGGAGTGGCGGATTCTTAGCCACTGTCATAAGGGATCGACAGGAGGTCACCATGGTGTTGTTCTTACTGCTAAGAAGGTCTTCGATTCAGGATTCTATTGACCTTCGATTGTTCAAATATGCTCATGCGTTCGTTAAAAGTTGTGACCGATGTCACACCCCAACCTACAGCGGAACATGCCGAGGCGCGACATTGATTGTATCATAGCTCAGAAGACACTAAGTGAAATACACGTGTCAATATCTAAATTATTCATTCATATATCAAATTTCAAAAGCACAAACATTGTCTAAAAAATACCGTTACAATAAATAATCAAAATATAAATGACTTAAAGCAAAAGTGTTCTTCAGCAACCTAAGGTATCAACTAACTTCAATATTTGATTCATCCAATAAAGCAACCTGCGTCATGCGTGAAAATATATATTTTTGTCAACATAACGTTGAGCAAGTAAACCACAGTTTTTGAGAATATATAATAATAAAAGGACAATTCCATGCAATAATCATACATTACTACACCTAGTAAACTATAAATAAAAGTTGTCTTTTCAACCAAATCGCATTGATAACGGTTTACTTTGACGGCGTATGATCATACTAATTATGATGAGAATGAAAATGAGGATGAGGATCAGGTACCAACGAACGTAAAATAAAAACATAGTCATATTCGCACATAACAACTAATCGAGCAATTACAATTATGCATATAACAGAATTGTAGTGAAAACAATAAGTTGATTTTGAACGTACAACGCCCCCAAAATTGTAAAGCGGTAAAAAAGGGGATGTGAATTTACTTAACTTATAGAATAGGATAAACGAGGACGAGATAATAAAAGAAAAGACCAGGATGAAAATGGTCAAGCTCCTCGAGATTCGCTGACAAATATTCCTAGTTATTTATGACAACATGAATATTGTTAGTAAAATGAATATTATATTACTAAATATAATCATGGCGAAATACTAACATTCATGACGGGTTTTGAGATTCGATAAGGTTGTGTGTAACAGTAAAATATTATTAGATACACTTTCGTTAATTATAAGGGTTACTATTATATTTATTAATGTTATTGTTGTTGTTGTTGTTATTATTAAAAATAAACTAAATATTATATACAATAATATATTAACGGAAAGATACGAGATAAAATAGTTTGAGGGTTGATAAGATAACAATGCTTTCATTTAAGCGATTGATAAAAAGAATTCATTGTTATTTTTATCTATTATATATATATACATATTTATATATATATATATATATACATATATGTATATTACATAGTTAATAAAAGTCCAATGACACAAAATTAAATCCGGAGTTCGTTTTATGAAAAAAATGCATATTTAAGTATATATACATGTATTAATATCAAAATATTTGATTAAAAGTAAATAAAAATAATAATAACAATTAAAAACAACAAAACCGGGCCTGGAGGATTCGAACCGGCGCCCAACTCATGTACAGCTTTGAAACATTTAATATATATAAGTTTTAATCAGTTCATCTTCTTCCCAACCAAGCCCTAGAAATCAAAGCTATTTAATTGTTTGTTGTTGATTCAAATTAAGTTAGGGTTTTCGTTTGTTGATTAAAAACGAGTATAAATCAATGTTTTATTACCTTAATTGTTGATGAATTGAGTGATAACGGCCGTTTAGGGTTACGCCTCAAAGCTTGAATGCGAAGTAAAACGTAACAGTAGCGTATAAGTCAAATGACTTAGGGGTTTAATTCGTGAGGTAGTGAGGGATGTGTGAACGATTTTAATTGTAATATGATCGAGTTTATATAGTTTTTTAGAGATGAATAAAGTCGCGGTTCGTTAGGTTTGTAACTGTGAATCAATTAGCTGTCATACATGATGTTTAAAAACAATTAGAGTGTCAGTTACGGGTTTATTCGGTGGAATATGCCAAATATCTAAATTAGTTGATCATAAACGAGCGGGAATTAAAGATTTTGAATGGTTTGGAGTGCGTCGGGTCGGGTTTTGGGGTTTGGGTCAGCCGGTCGGACCAGGGGTGGGTTAGGGTTTGGTCTTTAATAAAATATTAGTTAAATTTAATAAATAATAAAACTATAACAAATTAAATACTCAATAAATGCGACGTTTTTTATTAAACGAGTGATCCGAACCCTTAAACGGGTCGGGTAATGATTTCATGAAAGAAAAAACCCGACATGTTACAGCATTCACTACTTTAGGAAATTTCGTCCCGAAATTAGAAAGTAAGCCGTAATGAAGAGGCGCGGGTACTTGGACTCCATTTGTTCTTTACGTTCACAAGTGAACTCGGGACCACGTTTAGATTCCCAACGAACTTTGACGAGAGGAAAACGACTACACTTGGTTTCTTTGTCCATATGATCCACGATTTCAACTGGCTTCTCGATAACGCGCACTGATTCATCAATTCGTACTTCGTCGAGGGGTATGTGAAGATTCCCCTCGGCTAAGCATTTCTTGAGATTGGAAACATGAAAAGTTGGATGAAAATTGGAGAGCTCTTCGGGGATATTTACACGATACGCAACTTTACCAACCCTTTCAACGATCTCAAACGGGCCAACAAAACGAGGAGATAATTTATTAATTTTGCCAAAACGAACTACCCCTTTCCAAGGAGATTCTTTAAGGAGAAAAAAATCACCAACATTGAACTCGAGAGGTTTACGACGCTTATCGGAGTAGCTCTTTTGATGGCTACGAGCGGCAAGAAGATTTTGACGAATGAGACCGATTCGATCGGAAGTTTCTTGAACAAGCTCGGGACCGGTGATTTGCGATTCACCAACCTCGTTCTAACAAATTTGGGAACGACATTTTCGGCCATAGAGAGCTTGAAAGGGTGCCATGCCAATACTAGTGTAAAAACTATTATTGTAGGAAAACTCTACAAGTTGTAAGTGAGTATCCCAATTTCCACCAAAGTTTAGTATGAAAAAGCGGAGCATATCTTCGAGAGTTTTGATCGTTCTTTCGGATTGACCATAGGTTTGCGGGAGATAAGCGGTGCTTAGATCAATACGGGTACCTATGGCGGTTTGCAACGATTTCCAAAAATGAGAGGTAAACCGACCATCACGATCGGAGATAATGGTCAACGGCGTTCCATGGTGGCAAATGATGTTCTTGACATAGAGTCGGGCTAATTCACTTACGGAGGACTTTTCTTGGAACGGTATGAAGTGAGCCGACTTGGTCAAACGATCAACAATCACCCAAATACTAGCATTGCGGCTTTGAGTAGTGGGGAGTTTGGTAATGAAATCCATGGCTATGTCTTCCCCTTTCCAAACGGGGATCAGAGGTTGCTCGAGCAAACCAAATGGCTTTTGATGCTTGGCTTTAAATTTACATATACCGAGATATCTTTCTTCATTCCCGGCCACCAAAACATGGAACGAAGGTCGGCATACATTTTATCCGCACCGAGATGAAAAGAGTATCGTGACTTATGAGCTTCATCGAGGATGAACATGCGAAGGCCGTCACGATTGGGAACCCATAACGGTAAAAGTAATAGAGTAAGCCATTACGTTTGGCTTCAAGTTGGAGTTCGGCGCCACACGACATCTCGTCATGTAAGTTACCCTCGGTGATGGAGACGTGTTATCCGTCGAATATGCGTTACTAGAGGTCAGATTGGATGGTGACACAATGGAGCAAGACGGATTTAATATGACTCTTAAGACAAAGAGCATCGGCCACGTCATTCTCTTTCCCGGGGTGGTAGCGAATTTCGCAATCAAAATCGCTTAACAATTCGGCCCATCGTCTTTGTCTCATATTGAGGTCCTTTTGGTAAAAAATGTGTTGTAAAATTTTATGGTCGGTGAAGACCACACATTTCGTGCCGGAAAAGTAGTGTCTTTATATTTTCAAGGCAAACACTACCACACCAAGTTCGAGGTCGTGCGTTGTGTAATTTTTCTCGTGCACCTGTCACACCCCAACGTACGGCGGAACATGCCGGGGCGCGACATTGATTGTATCATAGCTCAAAAGACACTAAGTGAAATACACGTGTCAATATCTAAATTATTCATTCATATATCAAATTTCAAAAGCACAAACATTGTCTCAAAAATACCGTTACAATAAATAATCAAAACATAAATGACTTAAAGAAAAATTGTTCTTCAGCAACCTAAGGTATCAACTAATTTCAATATTTGATTCATCCAATAAAGCAACCTGTGTCATGCGTGAAAATATATATTTTTGTCAACATAACGTTGAGCAAGTAAACCACAGTTTTTGAGAATATATAATAATAAAAGGACAATTCCATGCAATAATCGTACATTACTACACCTAGTAAACTATAAATAAAAGTTGTCTTTTCAACCAAATCGCATTGATAACGGTTTACTTTGACGGCGTATGATCATACTAATTATGATGAGGATGAAAATGAGGATGAGGATGAGGTACCAACGAACATAAAATAAAAACATAGTCATATTCGCACATAAAAACTAATCGAGCAATTACAATTATGCATATAACAGAATTGTAGTGAAAACAACAAGTTGATTTTGACGTATAACGCCCCCAAAATTGTAAAGCGGTAAAAAGGGGGATGTGAATTTACTTAACTTATAGAATAGGATAAACGAGGACGAGATAATAAAAGAAAAAAACAGGATGAAAACGGTCAAGCTCCTCGAGATTCGCCGACAAATATTCCTAGTTATTTATGACAACATGAATATTTTTAGTAAAATGAATATTATATTACTAAATATAATCATGGCGAAATACTAACATTTATGACGGGTTTTGAGATTCGATAAGGTTGTGTGTAACAGTAAAATATTATTAGATACACTTTCGTTAATTATAAGGGTTACTATTATATTTATTAATGTTATTGTTGTTGTTGTTGTTATTATTATAAATAAACTAAATATTATATACAATAATATATTAACGGAAAGATACGAGATAAAATAGTTTGAGCGTTGATAAGATAACAATGCTTTCATTTAAGCGATTGATAAAAAGAATTCATTGTTATTTTTATCTATTATATATATATACATATTTATATATATATACACATATACGTATATTACATGGTTAATAAAAGTCCAATGACACTAAATTAAATCCGGAGTTCGTTTTATGAAGAAAATGCATATTTAAGTATATATACATGTATTAATATCAAAATATTTGATTAAAAGTAAATAAAAATAATAATAACAATTAAAAACAACAAAACCGGGCCTGGAGGATTCGAACCCGCGCCCAACTCGTGTACAGCTTTGAAACATTTAATATATGTAAGTTTTAATCAGTTCATCTTCTTCCCAACCAAGCCCTAGAAATCAAAGCTATTTAATTGTTTGTTGTTGATTCAAATTAAGTTAGGGTTTTCGTTTGTTGATTAAAAACGAGTATAAATCAATGTTTTACTACCTTAATTGTTGATGAATTGAGTGATAACGGCCGTTTAGGGTTACCCCTCAAAGCTTGAATGCGAAGTAAAACGTAACAGCAGCGTATAAGTCAAATGACTTAGGGGTTTAATTCGCGAGGTAGTGAGGGATGTGTGAACGAGTTTAATTGTAATATGATCGAGTTTATATAGTTTTTTAAAGATGAATAAAGTCGCGGTTCGTTAGGTTTGTAACTGCGAATCAATTAGCTGTCATACATGATGTTTTACCACAATTAGAGTGTCA
Organism: Bidens hawaiensis; assembly: GCF_021521415.1. NCBI lineage: Eukaryota > Viridiplantae > Streptophyta > Magnoliopsida > Asterales > Asteraceae > Bidens > Bidens hawaiensis. The sequence continues at coordinate 5,095 of NW_027498809.1, read as the reverse complement.
GGTACGGGTTTATTCGGTGGAATATGCCAAATACCTAAATTAGTTGATCATAAACGAGCGGGAAATAAAGATTTTGAATGGTTTGGAGTGAGTCGGGTCGGGTTCTGGGGTTTGGGTCAGCCGGTCGGACCAAGGGTGGGTTAGGGTTTGGTCTTTAATAAAATATTAGTTAAATTTAATAAATAATACAAATTAAATACTCAATAAATGCGACGTTTTTTATTAAACGAGTGATCCGAACCCTTAAACGGGTCGGGTAATGATTTCATGAAAGAAAAAACCCGAAATTTTACAGCATTCACTACTTTAGGAAATTTCGTCCCGAAATTAGAAAGTAAGCCGTAATGAAGAGGCGCGGGTACTTGGACTCCATTTGTTCTTTACGTTCACAAGTGAACTCGGGACCACGTTTAGATTCCCAACGAACTTTGACGAGAGGAAAACGACTACACTTGGTTTCTTTGTCCATATGATCCACGATTTCAACCGGCTTCTCGATAACGCGCACTGATTCATCAATTCATACTTCGTCGAGGGGTATGTGAAGATTCCCCTCGGCTAAGAATTTCTTGAGATTGGAAACATGAAAAGTTGGATGAAAATTGGAGAGCTCTTCGGGGATATTTACACGATACGCAACTTTACCAACCCTTTCAACGATCTCAAACGGGCCAACAAAACGAGGAGATAATTTATTAATTTTGCCAAAACGAACTACCCCTTTCCAAGGAGATACCTTAAGGAGAAAAAAATCAACAACATTGAACTCGAGAGGTTTACGATGCTTATCGGAGTAGCTCTTTTGACGGCTACGAGCGGCAAGAAGATTTTGACGAATGAGACCGTTTCGATCGGAAGTTTCTTGAACAAGCTCGGGACTGGTGATTTGCGATTCACCAACCTCGTTCTAACAAATTTGGGAACGACATTTTCGGCCATAGAGAGCTTGAAAGGGTGCCATGCCAATACTAGTGTAAAAACTATTATTGTAGGAAAACTCTACAAGTTGTAAGTGAGTATCCCAATTTCCACCAAAGTTTAGTATGAAAAGGCGGAGCATATCTTTGAGAGTTTGGATCGTTCTTTCGAATTGACCATAGGTTTGTAGGAGATAAGCGGTGCTTAGATCAATACGGGTACCCAAGGCGGTTTCCAAAGATTTCAAAAAATGAGAGGTAAACCGACCATCACGATCGGAGATAATGGTCAACGGCGTTTCATGGTGGCAAATGATGTTCTTGACATAGAGTCGGGCTAATTCACTTACGGAGGACTTTTCTTGGAACGGTATGAAGTGAGCCGACTTGGTCAAACGATCAACAATCACCCAAATACTAGCATTGCGGCTTTGAGTAGTGGGGAGTTTGGTAATGAAATCCATGGCTATGTCTTCCCATTTCCAAACAGGGATCAGAGGTTTCTTGAGCAAACCAAACGGATTTTGATGCTCGGCTTTAAACTTACATATACCGTGATATCTTTCTTCATTCCCGGCCACCAAAACATGGAACGAAGGTCGGCATACATTTTATCCGCACCGAGATAAAAAGAGTATCGTGACTTATGAGCTTCATCGAGGATGAACATGCGAAGACCGTCACGATCGGGAACCCATAATGGTAAAAGTAATAGAGTAAGCCATTACGTTTGGCTTCAAGTTGGAGTTCGGCGCCACACGACATCTCGTCATGTAAGTTACCCTCGGTGATGGAGACGTGTTATCCGTCGAATATGCGTTACTAGAGGTCAGATTGGATTGTGACACAATGGAGCAAGACGGATTTAATATGACTCTTACGACAAAGAGCCGACAAGACCCCCCCTCTCTATTTTGGACCACAATTTATGGACCAAATCGCGTAATTGATCATACCATATCAATCCTTACCTTAATACGATCTCACTGACACCCTGAACTTGGTAAGCTATGAACAATTGACAGATCAATACCCATAAACAAACCGCAGACCAATTTGATCCTAAATCACTATATAAACGCAACTATAATTCAATTAAATCACACTACACATTCCTCTCTACCTCGCGACACTAAACCCTAAGTTATTCAGCCCGTACATTGTCGTTAAGAACCAGATTCGTCACCAACTTGAGCCACAAACCCTAAATGGCCATTCTCACCCATTACATCAACAATCACGGTAATTAAACATTGCTCTATGATTGTTTTTAATCAACAAACAAAAACCCTAACTCAAATTGAATCAACTATGAACGAATTAAACAAACCCAGATTTAGGGTTCGTTTAATTTGGGGGTGTTCTTGGGACTGCCTGTATATGTATTACGAAACCTATTTCTTTAACAAGTTAAGGCACCGGCCCAATGGCTGGTGCGCGTTTGTTTAAAATACTCATAACCTGCCAGGTGCGGGTTCGAACCCCCTTGGATGCGGTTTGGTATATTTTTATTTTTTTAATTACTTTTTCCTTTAGTATACTTAATATTACTCATAAATATTAAGTAATAAATGTTAAATTTTGTCGAAACCAAATCTCTAAGCCTCACGAAACCCGGTTTTATAGTTTTATCTTTTTAAAATCTTTTTAATCACATTTTTACATTTGCTATATATAATACAATATTAAATAAACGTTACTTTAATAAACCTAACTATTTTAGATTGTTCATAATAAATTTTCTTTTAAACCTCCACGTTAGTTTATGTATATTACATAATATTTTACTTATTTATCAACAAGTAATATTTATTCTATTTATCAAAAATAATTAATAATAATGTTAATTAAATACAAATAATAATATTAGTAATAATAATAATATTAATAAATCACAACAACCGTATGATTATGATAATAAGACTAGTTACATATTAATAACCTCATCGAGACCCAAGATCCGTCATATTATTTTGTCATTTATATTTAACTCACTTTATCTTTAACAACTAGGAATAATTGTCGAAAAACCTCGAGGAGCTTGATCGTTTTCCATCCTAGCCTTTTCTTTTATTATCGCGTCCTCGTTTATCCTACTCATTAAATGTAAGTAAATTCACATCCCCCCTTTTTACTGCTTTAAAATTTTGGGGGCGTTATGCGTTCAACCATATTTATTATAGATTTACACTACGATTCCAATATATGCGTTATTGAAATTGCTCGATTAGTTGATACGTGTGTATGTGACAATGTGTTTACTTTTTTTTGCGGTGGTTGGTATCTCATCCTCATCCTCATCCTCATTAGTATGATCATACGCCGTCGACGTAAACCGTTATCAATACGATTCGGTTGAAAAGACAACTTTAATTTATTGTTATACTAGTTGTAGTGATTTACAATTATCACATGGAATTGTCTTTTATTATTATATATATTCAAAAGCTGTGTTTTACTTGCTCAACTTTATGTTAACAAAAAATATGTATTTTCACGCATGACGCATGTAGCTTTATCGGGTGAATCAAGTATTGGAAGTTAGATGATACCTTAGGTTGCTTGATGAATGAAGAACACTTTTGTATTAAGTTATTTATGTTTGAAAATTTCATTGTAACGGTATTCTTTAAGACAATGTTTGTGTTTTTTTGAAAATTGATATATGAATAAATAATTTAGATATTGACACGTGTATTTACTTAGTGTTTTCTGAGTTATGATACAATCAATGTCGCGCCCTGGCATGTTCCACCGTAGGTGGGGTGTGACACATCACATCCCTAAATGAGATGCCCAGAATGCTATTTAGGTTTGCGAGGTTTTTGACATTTGGGGTATTGATTTTATGTGTCTGTTCCCGTCGTCTAGAGGGAACAAGTACATACTGGTGGCAGTTGATTATGTCTCCAAGTGGGTCTAGGCCAGAGCCTTGCCCACTAACGATGCCTGAGTTGCAGTGAGATTTCTGAAAAATCTTTTCTTTCGTTTTGGTGTACCGAAAGCCTTGATCAGCGATCGAGGTACTCACTTCTGCAATGCGCATATGGAGAAGGCGTTGCAACGTTATAGGGTCAGCCATCGGCTTGCGACTACCTACCACCCACAGACTAGTGGACAGGCGGAGGAGGTGAGTTATCGGGGCATCAAACGCAATCCTGTGAAGATGGTTGGGCTAAACCGAAAGGATTGGTCCGACAAATTAGATGATGCTTTGTGGGCTTTCCGTACAACGTACAAATCTCCGACCGATTCCACATCGTTTCAGATGATTTATGGGAAAGCCTGCCATCTGCTTGTTGAGTTGGAGCACCGTTCTTCTTGGGCGCTTCAAAAAGTTAACCTTGATCTTTCGACTGCTGGAGTTCACCGTTTCCATCATATACAAGTTCAAGTGTGGGGATCAGGTTTTGTTGTACAATTCCCGATTACGGTTATTTTTGGGTAAGCTGAATTCCCGATGGTCAGGCCCGTTCACCATTATAGAGATATTCTCGTATGGCACTAGTGAGATACAAAACAAAAGTGGGAAGTTAAAGGTAAACGGTCACAGGTTGAAGCATTACATAGGCGTGCCGGTTGCTGATCAGACGGTTAAGGTGTTCTACCTTGACTCATTCACCGAGGCGTAGACGTGTTGGGTGCATCACTCGGGAGACAGCCCAAGTTGTATAGTGTGTATTATGATTTTCTTTATTATCTGTTTTATTTATTTTATTTTATTTTTGTTAGGTATAAAAAATAATAAAATAAATTAAATTAAAAAAAATACAAAAATACAAAAATATGTTTTATTTCTTATGTCTTGTTTTTTGTTTTGTACGCCGCTACATGAGAGCGAGTTTGAGTTATTGCAGGTATCATTATGCGCATGGTAGTTCTGATGCCATTTTGGAACTGGTTCTCCCGAGGTTGAGGCCGTGAATGAAATGCTATACGGTCGTTCGATTGATACACAGTTGGTGAATATTCCGCATGTAAATTAGGGGAGTAACCCGTTCTCTGTTTTACTCATGAATATTTAAAGTTTTATTTTTATTTTATTTTATTTCTTTTCATTATTCTCATCGAGAATGATTTCCTTCTAAGTCTGGCGATGAGAATTTAATTTACTAAGTTGTTGAAAAAAATATTTAAAAACAAAAAAAAATATTTAACAATAACATTTTGCACTCGTT